>NC_084503.1:25428666-25728666 GCF_024500385.1 Phyllopteryx taeniolatus
TACAAAGAAACTGTTTATTCAAAGCAATTACCAACAACAACGATTGGGACAAATTTGAGCATTTTTCATACCTTCCCATCAAAGTTGATTGTCAGATCTCTGTAAAAGATGATTCTGATTCTCCTGTCAACAACGAACCCATTGCGTATGTGCTGAGCGGGCAGGACCACGGAACGCAGTGATGCAGCAGGTGAACCTTCGCCACAACGCGATGCTTCCTTCGAATTACAAAATGTTTAATTTGAGAGAAATCAGAAATCGCATTCATTTAGAGAGGGGCTGGCAGAGAGATTTGACAATGGTGAAAATGAAGGTGGTCATAATAAATGCCGTGTGTCGGATCCCTCTCGTTTTAAATATCAGTCCAGATCTCAGTGGCATGGTTAGGCCTATTTTAGGGGGCTTCATGAAATGTATTGTGAAGCTCCTGGCTGTTTGCATAAAGATGCAGGCGGCTACAGAGTGCTCATTCATTTATACAGTAGTTATCATTAGTGGATTTTAATCATTATCACTCCGTCCACACTGAACTGAATCAGGATGGGTGAGTAGAGAGCGTAACAACATCTACTGGAAATGTGTCTTGAGAATATCACTGAATAAAGTCATTCCGGGAATCATATGGAACTCGATATGGATATGAAATATGAAACATTTCAGTCAAGGTGCATTATATAAGACTTATTTAACTTCAAACTTTATTTATGTAGGAGAGTAATGATTAGAAACTGGAGAGAGCCAAGAGATCCAAGACAAATTAACCTGTCCCAGATCATTTCAAGACTAATTCAACATTACTTTATTATTTAAGTTAAAGGTAATTGAGTAATATTTTTATTCAACCATTCTGTGACTTTAAAAGTACTTGGGAGCAACAGTTATTGTGTTGTGAGCCACAATCATGTAATTAGTCTCGATATTGATCAATTATTCATGAATAATTAATTCGTTCATTGTCTCGCTGTCGTGTCAATTCGAAAAAGAGACACTTGAGCATCTGAGTCACAACCTTGATAGACTGATTTGCCGCCCTTGAGAAGAGACATCATTCGTTGATGCTTCCACCTAACAAGTAGCGGGCGTTTGCAATTGTTAATTGGATTTTGATTACATTGTTAACTCCTCGAAGGCAAATTATTCTCTGTATTCTCCAATATGATTTAACAGCATAATGCACAAAAGCTGAATCGAGGCAACTGGACTGTCCACGTTTAATCCTCGATTCAGCCTGTACACAGATTACCATGACCTGGATAACTGAGGATCTACACAGACGTATTAAGAGCATAATGTAACACAAATGCTCGCCACAAAGTACCCCGTCTGAATAGCATTATTCCTACTGCAGTTAAGTGAACTGCCACTAGATGGCACCAATGGATATAAAATAAACCATACGACTCCATTAACTGGTGCTCCAATGAATATTATTGAAGAGTGCCTAATCTAATAATACAGAAAGAAAAGAAGATGTCACCTTTTGCCTGAGGCAAATAGGCAACATTGTGAATGTGTTTTTTTTTTTTCTTAATTAATTTAATTGAGACGTATAGGCTTGAATATCAGTTAGTAGTGTGTCTGTGGGGGTGGGCAGACAGAAGCTGAAGCGTCCACCCCACCCTTTGGTTGTGTCCAGTGTTTTAACTTGTGTAGAGTAACCAACAGCATGTTCATTGATAAGTTTTGAACTTACGATAACAAAACCAGAAACACAAACACCAGGTCAACATTCTCAATGCCATTACAATTCTGTATTCTAGTGAAGGGGTGCCTAACACGATAAGATGAATACAAAATGATTACATTCATGCACTTTAAACAGGAAGCAAATGTCTGTCAGACTGTGCCTTTTTTAATACTGTATATGAATTTCCACATACATTCATACGTCAGGTAAGGACTGTTAGAATGATTTTCTTAAGAAAGTGCATGACATAACAACCTTATAAAGCCTCACTCTCTAATACAGTTTGTAATTGTAATTGTACCTTCATATACTGTATTGTAACAGCTTCAGAATCATATTTATGTCATGAGGAAGATGGTGTCTCTGTCATTATCATGATGACCCAACTTCAGCTGTGTACAGGTGGACCAGCCAGGACAAATCCTTGTGATTTTTAAAAGATTTCTGCAGACCCACATTACTTTTATGAGAGAGGTAATACAGACTGTGGTCATGGACTTGACAATTTTTAGGCTTGTCTTTGTCATCAGTGACAAAATTGACTTTTAAAGCTTTTAACACTATGTAATAATTGTACCTTGGTGTAACAGCTTCAGAATGGAGTTATTATCTGTGTTGTTGTCATGACGGCCCAATTTTAGTGGTTTGTAATATTGGTGGAACAGCATTGACAGCATATTTTTATTGCGAAACTAACAAAAAGCAGGGAGGGCGGGAGATATTATTTTTCCATCCGTGAAAAAGGGAATTGTGTGGGCCATACACTTTGCCCTATATTGTTTGGTCGGTACATTTCGTCAAAGGCGGGGTGGGGGGGGGTGTTAGCTCCCCTAAAATAGGCCTGGCGACACCACTGACTGGCAGTAATTTCCAATAATATCAATCCATTTTGGAGCAATCAGTAAATACAAGGAGTGAGTAGCCCCACACCAAGCGAATAAGTCCATCCATCCATCCATCCATCCATTATCTGAGCCGCTTATCCTCACAAGGGTCGCGGGAGCGCTGGAGCCTAGCGAATAAGTCCCAGAGGTGAATATCTGCAGACACATGCAAGTGAATTGACACTATGCCGCATGCACAATAACCTTCAGAAGTGACCTGTAATTGCTGAGCCTGCACCGCGGGGACACCAACCAGCCCAGCCGAGAGGCGGGGTCGGGTCCAAGAGTCCACTGGAAAGCCGGCCAGTGGACGGGACATGACTCACACCGAGTGGACCCAGGGCAGTGAAATTTGAATCAGTGAAGTGTTTTTCTGATTCGGTTAGATGTGTTTCTTGTATTAGATCTGTTATAAATTTAGTGATATAATCAATAATCTTAATTCTCTATACCTGTGATCGAATGCCATTGACATTCCTACGATGCAAAAGTTAAGTGTGACATATAATGGGTGCGTGTATACTAATTTTGAATGAATTGGGTACTATGTACTATGTATGGATGTATGTACTATATATTCTTTGTTGTTGTTGTTGTTTGACAGTTTGCTGAAAATCTTATGGTATTATGTTGATAGATGTTAGTTTAAAGTGGGTGATAAGAGTGGTATATTTAAGTACAGCAAAGCCAGGGTACATGAAAGGGTAGCAAACAGACATAAAACAGAAAAACATTAGTGCTGAGGGAATAATATGGTGTGTAGTGGTTTGTAGTGCACGGGGAGAGTATTGTGACGATTGTGTGATTAGCGTGTGTGATTGCAAGGAGAACAGGGAAACAAACCGAAAGAGGTGAGAATTCATGCTTGTGGGCATGCGTGGTTCTTTTTTTTTTTGTCTGAGCGAAATGAAAAGAAGGAAACAAAATACAAAAAGCTTTAGACAATTAATAAGGAGACCAAATCAAAAGTACTTATCGAGTAAAGCCAGGGGGTGACGTTTGCATCGCAAAACAGTTGACCGTCGACGTACAGCTTGTAAACAACCAACCATGCTCGTTTCCCTTTTTCACAGTTTTTCTTCCTCAACGGGTACAAGATTTTACGTCTCTCGTTGATTTCCTTGGGGAATTGGTCGTTCATTCCAAAAGATGTCCCTTTGAGATCACAACCTTCTGTTTTCACGCACATTTTTGGTTGGAAGTGTTCAAACTCAGCGATGATGGGACGTGGTTGGTTTCCTGGACAGGCGTCTACTAATCGTTGAACACGGTGAAAGGTAATCTTGTTGACTGTATTTTATTGTATCTTGAGCGCAGACATGAACTTTTTAATCTGTGCCTCGGGGTTTTCGGTAATGGGTAAATAACCAATTGCCTGACAAAGTGTCAGTGCATTCCATTCAATGTTTGTGGCTGGCACGAAAACCAAAATAAGGATGCGATTGCACACAATGCTGTACAATCACGAGGAACGAGGAAAATCATTTCATAATAAGATTATTATTTCTGTCCTTTTTTTCCAAACATCCTTATTGCTTTGACTTTGACAAAAAAGTAAACCTTGTGAAAATCGGTTGAAAAATGAGCACGTTATTGCCTTTCATGGGAAAGTTGCCCCTCCTACGTAGCCGGTACGTCGGCATGTTGCTTTGGCGGGGCTGCTACAGCGTGCTGGTGTATCAAGTCTGTTCATATCTGTGTCCGGTACTATCTGCAAAGCTTGTCACAGCGAGCACAGAACATTATTTTTGTTTGTTTTTGTTTTTTTGCCTCTGTCCACACACAGCGATTGGCACTGATGACCCGCCATCGGAGGGCGGAAAAACCGATACAAGGTCACAGTTGTTGTTTTTTTTTGTTGTTGTTGCAGCTCGTCGGTAGCGGTAGAATTTTCAGTGAGGCTGCTGCTTGGTGTGTGGTGAAGCGTTGCCGCCAGTCATTTTTTTCGAAATGGTGCACTTGTGTCGCGTTCAGCTGCGACACTCAGTGTGTGGCGGGCTTTAAAGGAACAACTTAGATAAGAGGCGATATTACAGTGAATCCTCGCAAATCCAGAAGTTTAGAGCCCCCCTAAAAAATGTTTGCAAGTGCCTATATTAATCATTTAAACCCTAACTATACCCCAAACTATGATCCCAAAACACTTTAGCATTTCAAACTCATCTTACATTACCCTTAATAATGAATGTCTTAAAGGTTATTTGATTTTGACAAAAAATGCGTAGAAGTACGATACTGGTGTGTATGTCGTCACTTTGCAATCTGTAAAAATACAAATTACAACTTTCTCATTAGCCATTTTATTATGTTTTTGTCTCTGTGATACATAGATACTCTCATTTTGTAGACACATACTGTATGCCTCAAAATATTCTTTATCTTAGTCAGGCACTTACTGTACCCTCCGTTGAGAAGCAAGCCGTGACCAGCTTATCAACTGTTGATTTCCACCACTGCCAATAGCTATCAAGACCTTTCTCTGCATCATCTTGAGAAGTTTACCACTCTACTTTCGACATCAAGCTCACAAGGAGCCACAGCTGCCTGTCAAACTTCTTCCAGAATTTTCAGTGAGTCTGCTGTTAACTGTCAAGATGGCCAACGTTAGCTACTCCTCTGCTAATATGGCATTTTAGAAGGAGCAGGGAGTTTGGGCGACATCTTAGGGCGTTACAGAAAGAGCGCAGGAATATGCCGATAGGTGCATCTTTCAGCGACTAGTCTTAGTTATGTTCTACATGAAAACAATATGACATGCAGAAGTCCCACTACTGTGAAAAACTGGATTTCCCCCAGAAGAACTTGCTGGGATTTCATGTTGTGACCATAAAATGTCATCAGCCAGCAGCCCGGGTCGCTATGTGCTGCACAGAGCACTTTCCATTCAGCCCGAGGCACCGGCCACTCTATAAGCTGGCACCCTCTGCCAGTCCCTCCCTTTTCTCCACTCCCACCTGCCTCCCTTTTTCTTTCTTTATTTATTTTTACACAGTGACCCACTCATATCATCCCTCCAATTCACCCTTTTCCTTGCATCCCACCCCACCCCCACCCTGAAGCGTTGCGTGGGCTTCCATGGTGTCAGTGCGGTGGCCTCGGTGTTGACAAAGCAGAAGACACATCAGAGCTCGGTCAGCACACAACAAAAGCATGGCGGGCTCCACTTTCACTGTTGCACCAGAGAAGGGCCCTTGAGGGGGGGGCCCCGTTCCAGGCGGGTCCCCTCAAATCTTTGCAGACAACGCGTACGTACGTGTGTGCGTGCGTGCGTGTGTATTTTTTTGCGACCGACCAGGACAGCGCGGTGATGGATAAGTGCAAATCTAAAGCATAAGTCAAGGTTGCGACTTGATGTCATCATGACACATGCACTCTAATGAGGACTGTGGGTGCTGCCCTCCAGGCATGCAGAGCAGAGGGAGGGGGCGGGGTGGATGAGAGGATGCCATGTGATGCATAGCAGATGTGATTGGCGACACGGCACCGTTCATGCCGTGACTGCAAACCAAATATCAGCAGCAAACTGACATTTTTTTTTTAGGCGTGATGCTGGTTGTGTGCAAGACCTCATCAAGCACACAGACAAAATGGCCATTTTCTTGACATTTTCTGAGGGAAACTCCTGTTTCAAATGAATATACTCGTGTGTTAGTGGTTGGCACGTCTGCCTCGCAGTTCTGAGGTTCGTGGTTAAAATCTTGGCTCATTCTCCCCATGCTTGAGTGGGTTTTCTCTGGGAACCCCAGCTCCCCTTACTTAGCCCTGCTTTACTAAATATCTTCACCTCTGGAGTGTGGAAAGTCCCCAGCTGAAGTTCTGATGTGCAGAGAAATAAGAACACACTTACCTTCAGTGTCATGCTTGCTGGAATAGGAAAAAGAACACTGTAAAAGACAGGAAAAACATCACTCTTACAACAAGACAGTAAAGCAACTAGCTCCACTTGCACAGGGGGATGTAATTCGCATCAGATGTGATGGGAAACAGGGACCCGTTGCAAAAGTCATAAGCGAGACAGCTCCACACTGAACTTCTCTAAACTCTCTTCTTCTCCAGCTGGGCCAGGTTTTACTTCATGAAAAAAAGGCAGAACACTTCATCCATGCATCGACTACAGACATACAGAATGTGTTGTTCTTGTTGCATTAAGAACATGGAAGCACCCAGTCATGAATGAAGCTTTTCAACTGTTGCAAGGTGTGATTATCTTCACTAAGTTGGACTTATGCAACACTTAACCCCTTGTCAGAATTTGGGAGAGTGATGACTGGAAGACAGGGTTTAATACCCCTGTAGGCCATTATGAGTACCGGTACCTACATTTTGGACTCATTGAAGCTCCGTCTGGATTTCAGGGACAGGACAGCGATGCGCTGAGTGACTTTTAAAATGTTTTTGCTTTTGAATTTCTGGACGATAGTGTCATTTTTTCTCTCTCAATCAGAAGAGACACATCCAGCATGTGAGCCAGATATGGAAACGCCTGTTAGACAACCAGCTGTGTGTGAAGGCTGAAAAATGCGACTCTCCGTCACAACTGTCTCCTGTTCCTGGGGTTCATCATAGAACAGGACCACATCAAGAGGTCAGTGCAGTGCCTTATTGACCACCACCCAATAGCATGACACAGACGCACCAATTCTTGGATTTTGCAAACTTTTATAGACGTTTCATCAGAAATCTTTATGTCTGTGGCCGCACCTCTACATGTCTCAGCAGTGGAATGCAATTATGATGTTGGAATTTGTGAACGTCTTGATGTTAGAGCTGCTTTCGAGGAGTGGAGACACTGGCTAGATGGGGCTGAGAAACCGGTTGTGGTAATTTTGTATGACTGACCAATAGAACTTTGAATACATCAGAAAGGCTAAAAGACTGAATGCTCAGCACGCTAGGTCATGCCGAGCCAGATGCCTTGTCAAGGATGCTTCCCCACACAGCTAATGCCAAGGAGCTTGAACCCATACATCCACTGAACCGTGTAGTCGGAGCAGTGACTTGGCAAATAGAATCTGCTGTTAAACAAGCTAACGGTGAACATCAAGCACCTAGTGGCTGCCCTCTGGACCAGCTGTTCATGCCAGAGACGTTAAGGTCACAGGTCGTTCACTGTGCTCACAGTTCCATCCTTACTTGTCATCCAGGGGTGAAGCGCACCATGTATGTCATTAAGCAGAGGCCATCCACGGAGGAGGTGGTGGGGGAATTACAGGGCTGCCTGCACAATCTGTGCCAGAAAGAAAATTTCATCCATGTTACCTAGGGGATATTTGCATCCCCAGCAGACCATGGTTAGAGATTTCTGTGGACTTTGTTAAAGGACTCCCGGTGTCTCAAAGTAATACTGCCGTCATGATGGTAGTGGATCGCTTTTCTAAAATGGTTCATGTGTTTCAAATTTGTGGATTCCCCAGAGATATTGTGTTGGACCAGGGACCACAGTTCATCTCCTGCTTCTGGAAAGAGTTCTGCTCTGTCATTGGAGCTTGTGTGAGCCTTTACTCAGGATACCATCTCCAAACCAACGGAGAGCCTTAATCAAGAGCTGGAGACCTGTCATCGCTGTTTGGTGTCCCAGAACCCGGCCTCATGGAGTCCTCACCTTTCCTGGGTGGAGTTTGCCCATAACTCTCTGCATCTTCCCAGGTCTCTCCGGTTCACCCCACTTTTCATGTCTCCAAAATCAAGCCGGTAAAGGATAGTTCCCTTGTCCCAGCAGTCAAGCCATTGCCTCCACTTCGCATGATAGATGGAGGTCCAGTCTACACAGTAAAGAGTTCTGACCGTGAGAAACCAAGGATGTGGAAAATAGTCTCTTGTGGACTGGGAGGAAATTCTGAATTCCCTTGAGCCTCATTGTAGACGAGGACTTAACAAAAGAATTCCAGGCACAGAGACGTCCCATGAGGGGAGGGGTACTGTCATGTCTCATCGTTTATGTTCAATTCTCGGTTTTTCCTCCTGTCTTTCATGTTGTCGTGTCTGCTTTTATTTTGTAGTAATTGTTTCCTCGTTCGCAGGAAGCTTTTGGTGATTGCCTCCACCTGTGTCCCATTCCCCTGTGTATAAAGTCTTTCTACCCCTGTCCTGTGTCAGATCTTCTTGTCTCCTGTCATGTCCAGAACTAGCCATTATTGTAAGCCTGACTTTTTTTCCCTGTTACCAAGACTCCATGCTTTTGTTTCTTGTACTTCCTGAGTTTGATTTTGCCTCCAGTTTTGCTGAGAACTGTTGTTGCTACTTTGTTCCTTGTTTTTACCAGCTTTACTGTGATTTTGAGTTGTGTATTGTTTCTTCCAGCTTTGTTGTATTTATTTTATTTGATTTTTTGTCAATTTGGATATAGAATGTTGTGATTCCGGCGTTGCAGTGATTTTTGTTTGTACTTTAGATTGAAGCTACCTGTTCATCCTTCAATAGATCTCTTTTTTTTTTTTTTTTTAAAGCTGTGAATAGTGCATTTGGGTCCTTTTATTGCATCCTTGACACGCAGTGTAATGTGACCAACCTAGTCAAAGGCAAGTAATGTCTGACACAGTTCAATTATTTTGAATATATTACAAATATTTCAATATACATATACAGATAGTATTTTATACATAAAAATGAAATTTCAAATATGTTAAATATTCATGTATATTTTAAAGTATAAAACTGTATTAATATATATTTTGTGAACTAAATGAATGCATAATATTAAACTCAATAAACACCCTCACGACAGAAGAACAACACTTATATCTAACAGGCAAACAAAGACCGAATTTTAATTTGTGCCTAATCAGCATCCCTCCTACCCTTCTCTCCCACTACTACAGCTGTCAATAAGCGTCTCAGTCAAACCCATCGTATTCAAAGTAGACCCGAAGCACATAGAGTTGACGGCACCAGGGTCATTGCACTTCTACCTGCCTCAAAACAGCATCTCTCAGAGGGGAAATAGGCTCTTTGTGCTTTTTTGGAACCATAATTGCCAACTTGGAGCAACTTGAGGCAATACTGCTTTTTTTTTCTTGTTTTTTGTTGTTGTTGTTGCTCTCGCTGGCTCATTATGTGCAATGTAAGCGAAACACACAGACACACACCTGGGCTATTAATAAAGTAAGTGACACCTTTTACCCCCGTTACTTCTCGGAGGTGACGAACAATAACTGTCGCTGCATACACACACACACACACACAAAGCTACCGACATCAAGCAGAATGTCAAATGGCTGCAAGAGCAGAAGCAGCCGGGCTCCACCAAGCACTCACATTCACTAAAAAAATAATAATAATAAAGGCAAGTTCTCAATGTTCTTCTTCAACTTTCTCCACATGGCCGGAGGGGAGTGCTCATCTGATGGCAAAGGCTTGAAAGACATTCCGGATAATGCTTCTCTTACTGAAGGCTGGATGTGACGGTATTGTTTTGTTTACATGGCCTGGCTGATGTTAGTCATCGACATCAAAATGAATCAATACATTCTCAAACTAAAAATCATTTAAACAAATAAATAAAATAGCATCAATGGCATATTAAAGAAACATAAAGCTGAAAACAGTGATGGACAGGCCCTTTCACAGTTAGCAATATTTAGATTTGTCCATGTGTCTAGTTAAGGTGGTTCAAATTCTAATATCCAATCTCTGGGAGTTCGTCTTAAAAGACCCTATAGAAGGGACCAAATTGACCCCAAATTGGCTGCTTCAAACCAAAATGGCGGACCTTCTGTCTGTTTTACAGCATAGTTTTTTTAGACTTTCATGCACCCTGACATTGTAAAAGACATCTACCAAATTGCATGTTGATTGGTGAAACTGGTGTCGGGGGATTTTTTGTAGTGGGCTCAAGAGATTGAATTTGGAGAATTTGGGGGATTACGTTCAGGACCCCTAAAATACAGAATGTATGTTTTATTTGCAAAATTTGCATATCCGGAGGGACTTCATACTGCTTGGTGCTCGGGTCCTAATTAAACAACAAATAGTCCCAACTTACATTAAGGATACCCTTATAGGTCAGTCATTTGTCACATGAGACATTTTTGTAAATCATTAATTGTTTTTTGGGTTTTTTTTTAACTGCTGTTCAATTCAAAGTATCTCCGAATTTGGTGAGTTTTTTTTGGTATAAAATAAGGGGGTGACTCACCATATATTGAGCTACAGCTACAGCACATGCTTTTCATCGTACAGTGATCATGACATGTTATAAAGACATAAGCCAGGAATCAGTGTTGGCTCGAGATGCTAGGCCCACAAGCTCCTCCCCATTCAGAACTTGTCAAAAGACAACCTCAGTGTATAGTGTCAGAAATATAATTAAGTCGAGCACAATACAGGAAAATGTGGGCTACTATTTGACAACAGGAGGTTAAACGCTTGCCAATGACTTTGTCTTCAAAGTGAGCCGCTTATTGCTGGGGCCTGATTCTTTTGTAGACGGTACGTATACAAAATACATATACAGCGTCTTACAAAATTCATACAACATTTATAGTAGTTAGAGGTGTCACTGACATGCAAACCAGAAGGCTGTCTAGGGTGTATGGAGGAAAACTCAATCACAGCCATTTTATTTGTCAAACAGTATTTCTACTTATATCTCATAACCATTCGATTGTAGTTAAGTATAAAAAGAATACACAATAAGGCAAAAGTAAAAGATGTGAATGAACTGTAAGTTGCAGTAACCTGGCTCTCTTGAACTTGAATCTAATGGAATTTTGTTAAATGTCATGACTATCTGTTCTACTATTTACAGTACCTAAAAACCATGACTTTTGCACATTGTTTACCACGCAATGCAATTTTTATCCATCCATCCATTTTCTGTACCGCTTTATCCTCACAAGGGTTGCGGGCGTCCCGGAGCCTATCCCAGCTAACTTCGGGTTCTTAAATAGTTGTAAATCTTTACGACGATCTACGACATCATCGTGTCGTTAAAAAGTGGGGCGGGGAGACAAAGCTCGGGAGGACGGGAGACCCATTAATGTCCTCCTTAGCGGGACTGGAGGCCACATTAGCAGTACCTGCTTTTCAGACCTGGAGGCAGAGGTATTATTTTTATATAGGGCCATGCATTCATTCATTGACTTCATTAACACAAATGGAAGGCGGTGCATCTAAAAACTCTTGATTTACGCACATTTGAAATGATACGGAATGTGCTCTTTAAAAGCTTATTCGTGATCAATAATGTCATTGGGCATGTTTTTTTCCCTGTGTGTCACCTTTGCACCTGCTGTTGTACAAGTCCTCAGCGTGACCTACTTCACATTGACACGGCGCAGCTAAAATCCATAAATTAAGGAAATTAACTGATGGGGCCCCGAGCCACTTTGTAAGCTATTTAAATCTTTAAATTTACAACATCCTTGCATAGGCCCGCCACGTGTAATTGAACTAACTCCAGGCTTGTTTCCTTTTAATGAGAAAAAAAATCCATCTCTTCTCCCCCCAACTCCCTCTCCACATCCCTCCAGTTTGTACCTCTGGAAAAAACAAATCTTTGCCAGGGGGATTTGGATGAGGGGGCTTTCTGTGGCGCACCGGGGTCTAATTACTAAGACTTGGCCCGCTTCAAGGAGAGACGCATTCCCACACTCCCACCAGTCCTGCTGTCAAATATCACCAGCGTTATTGCTCTATTACCTCTTGAAGAACTTGTGCTACAAAGTGTCAGTCCATTAAAATGGATGGAAATTGGAAACATTTTGTTCATTTTATTGAGTGAATTTGATCACCAAACAAAAAGTGAGTTCTTCGTGGCGCATAGGCGACATAGGCGGTCGACTAGGGCGCCATCTGCTGGAGGGGCGCACTGCCAGCGCCCTCCTCCTCGGGAAAAATATTTCAATAAGATCATTAAATAATTTGTGACGTCCACTGGCGACCCCCTTTACTTTTCTGTCTCGAAAATAACAAATAAAATTACAGAATAAACTGAAGTAACTATTTTTGTCACTTTGTCACATGACGTGGGGGCGCATCTCAAGTCAGCGAACGAGCGATCAGTCAGAACAGGACAGTAGATTTTAGTTACAATTTTTTTTTTTAAAAGGACAGCTAAGCCCTCGGGCCCACAGTTCCGCAAAAGAAGAAAGCGGAGGAACAAAAGAAGTCAAAATATCAAGGTAACGTTATGTAAACATATTTTTAAAATATTGTTTGGTGTAAAGAATATTTTTTAGCTAGCTAGCTTGAACTAAAGTAAGCATTAGCATCGTGATTCGTGACAAATTTACATGTAGCATGTTATAAAAAAAATTAAAATAAAATCAGGAAAGCTCGGCTACGTGATCTCTGCCTGGTGAGCCTTTTGTGCTGTTTCACGAGTGTAAATTAACAAAGTTAGTTTCAGACTATTTATTCTAGATGAATTTTCCTTTTTTTGCAATGATTTAATTAATAATTGTTTTAGTCAAAGTAATATTGTTGGGCAATATCTCAATTCGCACATTCCTATGTTATATTTTTTATTTTGTCTATTTGCCATTAATGCTCGGCTTAAAAAAAATTATAAATCAAAAGTTAATCACCATTTACTCAGTACTTGAGAATTTTTTTTTTAAATTAAATGCACACTTACTCTTACTCAAGTAATTATTTGGAGTACTATGTTTTACTTTTGCTTGAGCCATTAAGAGTAGATTTTTGGTCTACTTCACTCACCTCTTGTTATACCCTTCCAACACATCCATCCATCCATCCATTTTCTGAGCCGCTTCTCCTCACTAGGGTCGCGGGCAGACACGGCGTTAAATGTCTTGTGCGGAGCCGATCGATGACGTCATTGATCGGATCGGCGAATTATGACATGAAAGCCGATCAGCATAAAATGCTAATTATCGGCACATGCCAATCAACCTACCATGCGTGTTTTTGGGATGTGGGAGGAAACCGGAGTGCCCGGAGAAAACCCTTGTGTTGTTTGTCTGAGACACCGCAAAATAGTCCCACACCAACGACGTGTTTTTTCACCGACAAGATTGAAAAAAAATGATCGGCCGTCAGATAGTTACAGTACTGCACCGCAATACATGTGACAAAGCTAAAATAAACTAGCTTTTGGATTCATACGCGACGAAGACGGTTAATGAAAAAAAATGATCGGCCGTCAGATAGTTACAGTACTGCACCGCAATACATGTGACAAAGCTAAAAATAAACTAGCTTTTGGATTCATACGCGACGAAGACACGCCGTTAAATGTCTTGTGCGGAGCCGATCGATGACGTCATTGATCGGATCGGCGAATTATGACATGAAAGCCGATCAGCATAAAATGCTAATTATCGGCAGATGCCAATCAAACCTATCAGATCGGAGTAAAGTCTAGTAAGTTAAGTATTACAACGTACATTACATCATAGCACATGGTGAATAGGTCCATAAGAGGCATGTGAGCAGATATAATCGTCTGAATGCCAAGACATTAGAAAAAGATGTCTTTTTGAATAAATTAATATATAAATAAATGTAGATGCCTGCACATCACTATCGATGTGATTTATTGAAAAAAACCCATTTAAAAAAAACTATATAGCGGGAATGTGAACAATGAACCTCGAAATAATGGGGGAACCCATTTTTTCTCCCACCGAACACAGCGGGTCGAGTTGATGCCATGTACCGCAACTTTGGTTTCATCTGACCACAGCACTTTCTCTTCACCTTCACCTTCTCTGAGTCATTTGGATGTTCACTGGGATACGTACGTAAGGCCGGCCTGTCCATACTGTATGCCTTCCTGAGCAGGGGCAACAAGATTTCAGTCCACTGCAGTGTTACCAATTGTTTTCTTTATAACTGAGCTCCCAATTTCCTTCTGATCATTCACCACTTCCCACTTTGTACTTTGAGGCTCCTCACACCTTTCTCTTGATCTTCCTCACTCCATTACGCAAGATCTTGCATGACGCTTCAAACCAACGACAATTAATGGTGTGTCTTCCACTTTGGAAGAATGGCTTCAATAGTTGTCCCCTTCTCAGCAAGCCTTTTTTGCTGATGGTTTTGTAACCTATTCTATCTTTTGTGAAGGTCTACAATCTTGAGCCTGACAGGATTTGACAGCTCTTAAGCGGTGGCCATGGTGGGAGAGAGATTGGAAGGTAAGAAATGGATTCATAGAACACCTCTCCTTAATACACATGAGTTGAGATCCAGAATTCAGTGTTCTCCTACAGATTTGCTAGTCATGACTGACGGATTCACCTATTTTCAGTTTTTTTGGACCCTTCCTTCGTTATTTGCTGAAAAACTGGCCGATTCCCTGTTTTTGTGCTCAGGCCAAAGCAGTGATATGTTGCTTTGGCGCCATCTTGTGGTATTTTGGTACCAAAGAAACAGAGGAGTGGACTCGAGACACATGACTTGGACTCAAGTCAGACTCGAGTAATGAATTTGATAGATGGACTTGAAACTCGACTCAGACTTGAACAGCAATCAATGACTCGTGACTTCACTTGGACTTGAATCCATTGACTTGAAAACACTTGCTACTTTGACCAAAGCACTAAGAAACCAACACATTGTAGCTTTCTATTTCTATAGCTATCTGTGCAACTAACTGTTTTACTCCAGGAAAATATGATACGTGATAACATAATGTCTTAATGATTATTTATTAGGTTGAAGTGTCCCATGCCATTATTGCTAATGTGTTGTTAGTTGTTATTTTATTTTAGCACGCTCTTGGAGAGAAATTGATCAAGAGGTAATTCTTTCACACAGTACCTAAAGTTTCATTGGTTTCATTAAAACAAATAAAAAAGACAACAAAAATCAATAATAAGTGTGACAGCTAAATAAGGTACCGTATTTTCACGACCATAGGGCGCACCGGGGTCTATTTCTGTATTTAGCACATACATAAGGCGCACCGTATTATTGGGCACAGGCATGGTAAAACATGCGCTAGCTTAAAACATACGGTAGCATGCAGGCACGCTAAAACAATGTTTTTAAAAAGGCAGCGGGAGCAAAACTGAGTTCGGTTGTACTTTATTGAAGTATTTAACAATGTACTCACGTTATTTTTTGATCAATCCTCATCCACAAATCCATCAAAGTCGTCATGTTCTGTATCCGAAATGAACGGCTGGGCAAGTTCTCCATCAAACACGCCAGGTTCCCTCTCGTCATTGTCAGAGTCAGTCTCATTGCCGGGGGGCTGTTCAGCATTGATGCCGGCTTTCGCGAAAGCTCGGACAACAGTCAAAGCAGATACCTTGGCCCAAGCATCCACAATCCATTCACATATGGTGGCGTAACTCGCCCGGCGTTGCCTCCCTGTCTTAGTAAAGCTGTGTTCGCCATCTGTCATCCATTGCTCCCACGCCGCTCGCAACTTCACTTTGAACGCCCTATTTACACAGATGTCCAGCGATTGGAAATGATGGAAAGCTCCGAGTTCATTTGCTGCACTTGGTTTTTCACAGTGGCTGTGAAATGGGCGTGCATGGAGTCACAGATCAACAAGGACGGTGACGCGTGGAAAAAAAACATCCGGTCTCTTTACATACACCTTACTCAGCCACTCTCTCATTTTCTCCTCGTCCATCCAGCCATTTTGATTAGCCTTAACGATGACTTCGGCTGGAAACTTTTCTTTAGGCAGCATCTTCCACTTAAACATCACCGTAGGTGGCAATTTCTGTCCATTACCATGGCAACCAAGCACAACAGTAAAAGCCGACTTCTCATGCCCCGTTGTGCGTATCGCTACCGTGGTGGTCCCCTTCTTCTCTACAGTGTGGTTCACCGGTATGTCGAAAGTGAGCGAAAGTGAGCGGCACCTCGTCCATGTTGGTGATGAGGTTGGGCTGGATGTGTTTGTCGACAATCTTTTTACTGCAGTAGGAGCGGAAGATGGCCAGCTTTTCCTTGTAATCCGCCGGACGTTGCTGCGCCACGGTAGTCCTTGCCCGGATGGATAGATGGCGCCGTTTCATAAAACGAAAGCACCAAGAGGGCCCTCATTAAAAATGTTCAATTTTCATTTCTTCTGCAAGCGTTATTGCACTCAGTCGAATGGTGACTGTAGAGACGCTTCTCCCGGCTGTTCTTTGCTCATTAATCCATTGCTCGAGTTGGTCTTCCAACTCGGGCCACCTCGCCTAGTTTCCGCGGAAACGCAGCATTGTCTTCTTGACTTGGCGAAGCTCGTTTTCCTGCTTCCTCCACTTGTGAACCATGGATTCGTTGATCTTGAATTCTCTCGTGGCTGCTCGATTCCCATGTTCCTCCGCGTAACTGATAGCTTGAAGCTTAAACTGTGCTTCGTAAGCGTGTCTCTTCGTAGGTGCCATTTTCGGTGGTGCTTAGCCAAACCGATGTTGTTTTGCACAATGCACATACCGGCGCTATATACCTACTGGGGGCGTGCCTTTAGCGTCATCTTTCACGTGCACCCTTCCCTCTTTACGTCCACATGCTGTCCTCAGCCACGTCCGCTTTTCCTCTGTATAAGAAGCGTGTCGGCAGGAAATGCTCCCAGTCAGTCAAGCGGAGCGCTCATCACACAACATTTATAGATTTTGGAAGGCGGTGCACACATAAGGCGCGCCGCATTATAAGGCACCCCGTCCATTTTGAAGAAAATTTAAGACTTTGTAGTGCGCCTTATGGTTGTGAAAATACGGTATACATACCAAGAACCACTGTTAACATACAGAGAAACGACATTTTACGTAACAATAAGGACGTCAATGATTGCAAATAATAATAATAAATTCACATTGCATTGTGGGAATCATGCGGCTGGATGTCACGTATGCTTGTTTTTGTTAGCATTAGCAGCTAGCTTTGTGAGCAATCATGCAAATAGTTTCACGGCTGGCCGGCCGTGCACTGTCCTGTTCATTACAGTCTGGTTTAAACAGTATAGTGTTCTCAAGAATCAGTCTTGTACTGTATTTCCTTTTTTATTCACTTTATTTACCAGTTGATCAGCCCACAGCTATCATCTATTTGACATGAAACTACATTCTTCTTCGTGTCCTTTCTCTGCCTCTTTTTGATGCGATATTTTCACATGTGCCCCCTAGTGTTCTGAGTGAGATACCACAGTTGGATAAAATTGTACCTTTATAACAAGATGACAAACTTGTGTTCCTCTTTTTTTGAATGAATGCCTTATTTTTGATACTCACAAGAAATGCCAAGTTTAAAAGGAAATTTGAAATTGCCTCACTAGAAATGTTTGTAGACAAGAAAATGCAGTTTCCTGCTACTGTATATGCACAATAAGAAAAAAGCTGTTGATTATCTAAAAGAGGAAACCAATTGGTCTTTCATTAGTAAGTGAATTTTTTTCTCTTGTGTATTCATAATTGCTCTTTAACCAAGCAAAAAATATATTTTATCCTTATACTTGATTATTCCGATAGAATTGTCAGTAGAATTCTTATTTGTGACAGGTCTGCTTAATGTCACTTCAGAAATAAAGTGAGAAAAAGTGAGTTATAGCATCGCATTTTCATAGAATAACTGAAAACATATCGATCGATTTTGAAGGGGCAATAAACTAAGCCCCCACCCCCCTTGATGATTGGCTTTGAAGGTGCAAAAATGTTGATCAGTCCCATAGTTTTCTTAGAAAGGTTCAATGTACTTTGTTTATTTTTTTTTTGTTTGTAAATTTTTTGTTTGTAAATTTGTTTTGATGAACGCATATGGATTTTAAAATATAATAAATATATAAATGCAGTATATAATAGATACCTATTCGTAACATATTATACATATTACAATATATTTTTATTTTGTTGGTAAAATGACTCGAAAAGCCTCGAAACTCAAAGTGTAGAACTTGCGACTTGCCTCTCGACTTGGGACTTGAGGGCAATGACTTGGTCCAATCTCTGCCAAGAAACTATCCTGAAGGGAGTTGAGGAGCTGCATTTAGAAATTTAGAATTCGTGCTTTGCCCCCATCTTGTGGCATATACAGACAATTATAAAACTTTTTAGGGGGCATCTAACTACGGATATTCACTGGTCCTGGTCTTTATCCCTGAATTGCTAATTAGTTGAGGAGAACCACCCTTTCTGTGGGAGCAAGAATTCTGTTGGGGATCCGAAACTTAGTTCTCTCAATAAAATGCGTGTTTTTCTAATTTTTACATTGTGTTTATTTTAAGGCATTTCAGTATATTCTGTCCGTCACAATAATCAATAAACAACTGTAAAAACTGGAGCCTGCTCATTTATTTTAAAGAGCGAAAACTTACAAATTCAGCAGGGAAATAATTATTTCCCACACTGTAGTAGTCGTGTTGTTGTTAGGATAGTGATTTTATTGTTTTATAATAACTAACTCTCCCTCAATTAAACTCAATAGTTAATCATGTGATGTAGTACCCGCGTCTTACACTGGCTGGAGCCAAATATCAAGAAACATCCACACTTGCCTTTCTCTTTGGATGCTGGTAGGAGCAGCGAGTAATTACTGGGCTCAATGCTGCATCAATTATTCACACTTATTTACACGCAAATAAACAAACAGACGAATAAATAAATAATGGAGCACCTTGACTGACTTCAAACTTTTTTTTAAAATTTTTTTTAGAAAAACAAAACGCTTCACGCATGATTCACTTCCACTGTGTCACACATGCAAAAAAAACAAACAAAACAAAAAAACAATAATCAGCTTGTGAATCCTATTTTGCAAAAGTCTGGAGGCTGTCTGCTTTCATTTTGAGCATGAGTGAGGAGTGTGTGCGTGCAAGTGCATATGCGTATGTGTGCGTTGTGGCCAGATATCTCCATCTAAACCCCTGCGCTATAATTGAAATGGCGCATTTGGCTGCGGGCGGCCTGTGAGGGTTGCTTTCTGCTGCGGCGTGCATGCACGTCCGTGGACGTCATTTGATTTGAATGGCCGAAGGGAAGTCTGTGTGTGTGCGCGCGCGTGTGTGTGTGTGTGCGTGCGCGCGCCCCGTTGCAACAACAACCACATCATCATCATCACCATCATCCACTCCAGACATTTGAGGCGAAAAGCTGGAGAGGAAGAGGAGGACTTCTCGGATGCTGCGTGTTGACTTTCTCAACAAGTTCTTGTCGGCTGTTCATTAGCGCGCAGGAGACGATGGCTGACTGGCTGACTGGCTGACTTTGAACTTTGGAGACCTGAACGCCTTTAGCTAGAAGTCACCTCTGGAACTATTATCACATATATTTTTAAGATCTGTTTGTCCCTTTCCTTTTTTTTTTGTTTAAACTTTTAGTGAAGGCAAACGTATGCTTCCTTTTTGTTGTTTATTTTTCTTTCCGGGATAACACAAACACGTGCACGCGCACACAAATATATAAGATAAGTTCCTTTCTGTGCAGGCGTAATTTATTATTTTTTTTAGTCTGAGAAGGGAGGAGGTGAAGAAAGAGGAGAGGAGGAGGAGGGGGGGGGGGGGTTCTATCACGCTTTTCTTTCCCTGAGAAAATTGCCTTGGCGAGAAAGAGGAGTTGAGCTAATTGTAGCCTAATCCCTGGCCCAGAGGCGCTCGGGCAGCCCGGAGCCACATTCTTCTTCTTCATCCCTTTCTCCTTATTTTCTTCTACTTCTGGAGTCTTCTTCTTTTCTACTCCTAATAAAACGACAGGAAGACTCATTTAAAGAAGAAGGAATAAGACGAGGGGGGAAGGAAGGACGGAAGCTCATCTCCTCGATGTTCAAGGTAAGCAAGGACGCCTCCTGTGTGCGCTTCTTTCTTGCCTTGTCTTTCTTTCTCGCTCGTTTAGGACGCACGCATGCTTGACGAGCCAGGGTCGAGCTGCAGCCAACGCATCACACTTTTGCATTCTTACGTGCGCGGTTTCCCCGCAAGATTTGTGTGTGTGTGTGTGTGTGTGTGTCCCCTTCGCTCCGATCTGGACCGACAAGCAAATATTTGAGCGTTTTTTTTTTTTTTTTGCTGTTTTTTTTACCCACTGGACTCCTATCTGGACTCGCTGTCTACCATGTTCGAAACGGTAATTGCGACGCAAACGACGGTTTGTTTTGTGCAACATTACCATCGTTTTTCAAACCGCTGTGGAAATGTCAGAGCAGGAATATAGTATCAATAGTAAGACGCCATGTTGAACATTTCTTTTTTTTATGCATGCACGTTGCACCAAGTGCTTTATTTAATTCTAGCTATTTTAAGGCAGGGTTTCCCCCCTGAAGTTGGGGACTCCAACTCGCGTCGGAATGCATTGCTTTAATGCTGTCCTTCGCACATAAATTGTGAGCCTGCTTTTGATTATCATATTTATTATCAATAACATATCCAACATCATTTTAATATGAAAACCTTCAAAATTGACCCACTTTGTGTAGCGAGTCTCAGTTTGAGAACCCTATGTTATAGGGAACAGTGCAGGGAAACTGAAATCTTATGTTTTTAATTCATTTGTGTCTGTATTTTGATGCCAAGACTCCGAAGGTAGTTGGTTGTTCCACAGAGAAAGATATGTGAGTATCCCCCCCCCACAAAAAAAAAACTTCTCCAATCTCCATTTCCCAGGATTTGGAACGTAATCCCATCCTCGTGTAATCGTATTAGAGCAACATGATACTCCAAGTGAGGCGGGCACCACCCTGGGAATTAAAAAAAAAAAAACATTCACTTAAGGCTAAATACTTTTAAGATCATAAAATCCCCCCAAATTGTGCAACAACAAGCTGATCAATTGTGTTGATTTAGTGATGGGTGAAATGTGCTTTTTTGTCTCCTCCTTTTAAATGTGCTTTTAAGCCTGCAGGGAAGAAACATGTCAGCCATTCTAAAGTCACCACAAACCATGTGACCTTTTCACGCACGTGATCCCTGGCGTCAAGCGTTCACTTTAGCAGAACAAACCCCGAATTTCAGTTCTGACACCGGACCTTACGTCATGGTCCACTTTGGTGCTGAGCTGGTTCACCTTGTGGAAAATTACACATGAAGACATTAAAGAACTGAGCTCTTATAGTTTACAAAAGGATCACTTTACAATAGTATGTTTCCCACTGTTTGTAAATACCCTCTTTGCACTGTTAAATAGCAAAGAATGGCAGTTTTCAACATTTGGTGGTGGCTCACTATTAGGTAAATTCAAACTATTTGACACAATTGATAGTCTATTCTAATCAAGCCATGTGGTCAGATAGACTTAAAGGAGCAGTAGACATATCATCATAACACAGTCACTGCCATTGACGGCTTTAGAAGTCAAATATCCACGTTAACTGGGAAGGCTGGCAGTGAATGAGTTAATGAATCCTTTTATTATAACACACAAATTGGTAAAAACGGTAGTAATGGGTTACACATGGACCACTATTTAGCAAGCAGTAGGGTTTAACAAACAACTTGAAAACCAGTGGATAAAGTGTTTGTAAATCTGTAATGAACCATATTTTATAACCTGGACACCACACACCTCAGCTATTTGTTGCAGCCAATCAACAAAGAAAGCTAATGATAGTAATTAATAAGCTTTAAATAGTCTTTGAAAATGGTGGAGTTGCCCAATTAAAAAAACAACAACATTGTGACATACTAAACTCATTTTCTAGGTTAAAACGTTTTGATTTTTTCGGTTTCTTTCAGTGGGTGCCATGTATGTGTTAATATGGGTACCCTTAATGTATGGTGTGGTGTGGTAGCATTTTATTGTCAGTCCTCAACGTATGTGGAAAACACAGAGGGCCAAAATTACTTTTCCAAGAACATAATTATGTTTTGAAAAATGATTTGTGTTACTTTGCCAAAAGCATGCATGCTTTATTGTTATTTATATGGCGTGTTGGCTTGCTGGTGGCATTAACTTGCTGCTTTAATGCCTCCTTTTAAGTAACTATCACTCGGTGTACTCTGACACAGTAGTTATAATGTGTTCCTTTTCAGATATTGCTCCTAAACAGGGATGTGATTACTCTGTAGGTACAGTTTGTGTCTGTGTGTGGGTGTATGTGTGTAAGTGTGGAAGCTTAGACCCCCCCCACCCCTCTCACTCCCACACTGGTGTGTCTGGGTGCATCACATCTCTCCCATCATGCGACCTTTAATTAGAATATTGCAGCAGCAGTTTGTTTTATTCCCCTAGAGGCTGACACCTAGCATCCCTCCCTCTCCCTCTTTCGCTCTCTCTCACTCTCTCTTGTCTATCTGTCTGTCTCCCTCTCTCTAATAAGCATCCTCCTCCTATCCTCGCCTGCGGTCCTGAGCCAAAAGATCCAAACATACTTAATTAGAGGCGCCGCGGTGTAGTAATACGGAGGCGAGGGGAACGCGACCAGGCAGTCATGGAAGTGATCTGATAAGGAAGGATATCGTCTTGATTTTTTGGGCACTGTAGGATCACTCTTCCTCCACCATTCCTCTATCTTCCTCCTCTTCCCTACCTTCTCCTCCAATGGCTTTTTTGTACACTTGCTTCCAGGAGGGGCGAAGCATGTCGCGGCTCTCTCTGACCCGGTCCCCGGTCTCCCCCCTTGCCGCCCAGGGCATCCCACTGCCGGCGCAGCTCACCAAAGCCAACGCGCCCGTGCACATCGACGTGGGCGGCCACATGTACACCAGCAGCCTGGCCACGCTCACCAAGTACCCTGACTCAAGGTAAAGGAACTCTTATGTCTTTATTGTCTGTCTACACCTGTCCAATGAATAAACCTGTTGTAAGTCAATTGCCAACATGCTTTTTGAGTTACTCTGCATAAAATGACCAACATTCCTGAAATGTAAATACCATATTTTTGTGAAACCTCCTAATTTAAAGCTGAAAGTCTCCACCCTAATGCTTTTATTTCAAATTCACTGCAGTTGGTGTATAAAGTCATGATGATAGCAACTCCGTCATTATCCAAAATTCTTGTGGCCCTAACTCTTCAACTTTTGAGAGTAACAACTTTTCCTTGTAAATCACTAGTTCTTTCCCTGCATCTTACATAATTTACGTTGATGTTGAATGGCCAGCAGTGGCAATCGTGTCGCATCTCCACTTTTGTGAGAGTTGATCTAAGGCGTCCTTTTAAAAGGCAAAACAGTGAAAATGTTCATTCGTAAGCTCCTGCTGCCTCTAGCGTAGTGGTCACGACACAGTTTTGGGGACTGTAATTCAGCATTTTATCTTTAAAAAGATTTTCTTGTGTGTATTATTTTGTAGATTTTTTTTTTTCATGCGCTTCACAGTTTCTAAATGGACCAGTGTTATAAACAGTCAATTCTGTCTTTAATAACATAATAATGGTCAATTTAGAGAGGTATCAAGGGAACAGCATTGTCTGGATCAGATCGTGTTACACTTCCCTAAAGGGAAATGCAGCGTTGTAACTAATGTCACAGCACAACTACTGTTGTCAACAACTTGAAAAAGAGTGAATGGACAGATGGAGTGTAAAATATGGGTGGAGTGGACTTATGCCTTTTTTCATATGACTAAGAGTAGTTTGTAGTGGTCTACAACTGCACTGCGTCACACTGAGAACGGTTTCTAATATTTTTTGCCTCTCCAATTGCTAAGTAAGATAACAACAATATTATATGAAAAAAAACTTTTAGCATGATGCGATGCAGTTCTACACCAACTCAAACTACAACCACAAAAATATACAGCATTGTTGTATTTGAAAAGGCAGTTTTTTTTAATACAGCTCTTAGGATTGTATTAGGTGTACCTAATGAAGTGTCCGACGAATACAGGTGTGCATGGGACAATGAAAGTGACCTGAGAAACTGCTTGCCTGGTTTATTTTAAAGCAGTTTTTGATGTTTAGTTTTCTTTGTTCTGTGTTTTTGTTTGTCCACTTTATGTAACGCAGCCTTGGGTTCCGTGAAAGGTTCTATTAAAATCCAAGTTGTTGTTATTTTTATTATTATTAAGATTATTATTAAAACATTGAGAAATCTTGATTCGGGTTCCACAAACAAGACTGTAAACTTACAAACAAAGATAGACGATAAAATATGAAACCCACTCCTCACATAGCTTTTCTTCACAGTCTTCAGTATCACCGTCAAAGTCCCATGCGAGCCTAGGTAAACACACACCGGGCGGGTTGTTAGAAAATCTGCCAAATTGGCTACAGGAAACAATCCCCCTAATCCCCTGATAATAAAAGGCTTGATACGAGCACAGTCCGCTGACAAGAAATCCCCAGACAGCTCCTCATTTTTATGTTAAAGGCAAAATAAAAGCTCATCTCAGACACGGATTGACGAATGTTGTTGCCATTTAAGCTGTTATGTCCCGCCCCCACCCCCTCTCCCCCCCGATACTGATATATTGTGCTTATGTTAATATAATAGGTTTTACGATCTTTAAGACGTTAATTTCAGATGGCAAAGCATATTAATGAAAGCATGTCTTTCTGTGCATCAGAACGGCATACGGAAAAGAAAGGGTGCAAGCTGAATTCCCTCAAATTCAAATGCACAAACAAAGGCCTCTATTCATTGTTGATAAATACTGTATAAATAGTCAATTGTCTAGCATCAATCACAGCTGTTTCGGGGATACAGACATAGCATCGCGCTAATTTAGCCATCCTGGGGAACCTCATTCTATTCACTTTGTTGTATTGTAATATAAAGTGGGTCCTCAATTCAGACGAATTTCTGTTTCTCCGGTGGCGACATAGCACAGATATGTAAGTACGCCGGAACAGTACGCTAATACAGAATTAAAGTCAAAATTAAAAATCTTTCAAAATAGGTCTCAGTGGGTGTTTTCTAAGACAAATCTAAAAGCAGCCGCATGTAAATGCGGAGCAACAAAACCGATTTTTACGAGTTTATGATTATGATGCTTTTCCAGCAGTGTACGACGCACGATAAATTAGTCTGGATAGTGCTGTAAGATCACGCTCACTTAGTGCCATTCTTACTGTTGTTCATTGGAATATTTTATATTTATTGTAATTTTGACTTTACTACGGCGTTCGCGCTGCACGGATGTACAAATTCAGATTATGGCACTGGTAGAAGGGTGGAACTCCGTCGTAAACTGAGGAATCCCTGTAAAGCGCTACATTACCAAATATTCTTCCTTGCTAGACAAATATCGTTCCTTGCCCTATGAAGCACTAAGATTCCAAATATGGCTCCTTAGCCACTAAAGGGCTATGTTACAAAATATGGTTCCTTGCCCTATAAAGCTCTATGACACGAAATATAGTTCCTTAGCTTCTAAAGGGCTGTTACCATGCTCCTGTGTAAGCCGACGACATGTATTCAAGTGTTGGTTTGTGTGCGTAGTGTTTCTACGTAGCATTGCCAACTACTGGGCTGGCATGCGTACTACAATGTTTTCAGATGTTTTCTGCAGGTCATTTGAACAACTTTTGCCGTTTATATATAAAACTTTTCCCGATTTTTCTAGGTCGTAGTTGTGTAAACAAACACCCAAGTGTTATACAGTGTTTGAATAGGACAGTTGCTTTAGTCGGCAGTGCGAGATGTTACGAAGACGTTTTTGACGGGCAAGCAAGCAAACAGAAAACACACACATAGTCATGTCAGAGCATTGTGATGGCTACAGGAGCGAGGGTGAAGATATGAGCGTCAGTGTTGCTTTGAGTGCTTCTTCCTCTCTCTCTCTCTCTCTCTCTCTCTCTCTCTCTCTCAATCTCTATATATATATATATATATATATATCTCACTCTCTCTCTCTCTCTCTCTACTCTCTCTCTTCTTCACACATGCGCCTCTGCTCGCTCGGCCCGTCTCTTTCTGTTTCTTTCTCACCCGGGATCACACACACACACACACACATACGCTCACTGTTGTCTCTCGCTTTTCCCAGCCTCCTCAGAGCACACTTGGCCTCAGGGCCCTACTTTCCGCTGGAGCCAGTGGAAGGAGGAGGGCCCCCCCACCCCCTCTCCTCCACCCTCTCTTGCCTCCCCCTTTGTGTGAATTAGGATAATGGCTGACAGCAGAAAAGCAAAACAATTACACTGTGGCGGGATCCAGAGAACGCCACGCATGTCCAGTCATCGTACCGAGTCCAGAAAAAGGAGAAGGGTTGGGGAGTGGAGAGTACCTAAAAAAGCATGGTTAAGGAGTTTCAAGTTGATGGTGACTTTTAATAGATCGCTAGCTAAATAATGCAGCGTGCCAAGAGAAAGTTAGTCTAGTAACTAATGTGCGGCTATCCGTCTTCCTCAGCACCAGGGCATATTAAGGGACAGTGGCCATGAAACATTGATGGCGCACTCTGTGAAGCTCTCACTTGAACAGAAGCTGAGGAAATTAGGGGCAAATGGTCCACACAGACAAGGGGAGCTATTTGGATAGAAGCACTTTTTTCTCTTTTCTGTGTCCATCTGTGATCGATCTGAAGTGGCATTGTGCATTCTGTTGCTTTAAATGCATATAAATGTCCCCCTGTCTCTCCAGTTACCATGTGGAGGACTGAGAAAACACTCTTTTTATTCATTTTGTATTCTTTGTCATTGTGTTGTTGTAGTCTTTGAAGATTTAAGGTGCTTTTTACAGAGCTATGCTGTTACGAGTGATTTTCCGTAGCAGCAAATCACAAATACTTGATAAATTGTATGCAGGGGGGACTTAACCCATACTACCTATGCTAAGGCAATAATAAGGTCATAATTTTGGTAGATATTTGTCAGAAAAACTCTCGATAGCAAAAACAAAACAAAAAGATTGGGGGGCATGCTCAAGTGAAAAACAGTAAGTACGGCGGTAACTGAGCAAGACTTCTTGTGGGGCGTAACGTAACCATGTCTTCACTGCTGCGCAAACTAGTTCATTGCGTGGCGTTCATAACCTGGAAATATCATCCTTACAGCAAATATTTGTATGAAAAAATACTTTTTGGCCATAAATATAAAAGCGTAAAATGAAAAACAGTAAGTGCCTTCTTGCACTGTCGTATGCTCACGCCACATTCATAACCTCGAACAGTCATTAACCAAGAACGTGCTGCACTTTTAATATAATAATTGAATACTATGCAGTTATTTGTCCCCCAAAATTATGTTTGGTGATACATAATGGTAATATAATTATTTGCACTTACACTTTTTTACTATGTATATATTATCATGCTGTTTTGCAGTAATGTGGAACTGTACAGAATTAGTTCTAATATTATTTCTTCATTAAAAAAAAAAAAAAAAAAAAATCATCCAGGGTTCCACCCTATTTATTGCTGGACCCCAGGCTGCAAGACCCCCCTTTGTCCAAATCTGATCTAAATAACAATGTGAATATGTTAAACTAGTCGGCATGAAAGTATCAGTAAGGAATAATTGGGCTTTTTTTCCCCTCTCTAGGGATCCCCCTCCAGTGGTGACATGTATTTCATTTCTCAGCTACTGTGGTAAATACAAATTAACAGTGATAAACTTAAAGCATAATGAGAAGCTAAAGTACAATATGTGTATGTGCTTAATGCAGCCAAAACCTGCCTCCGTTGTAACAGCATACAGTTTACGAACGACCCGGTTTACGAATGATTCAGTTTATGACTTTTTTTTTTTAAAAGAAAAATTACCTCGGGTTACACACTATTTTCGATTTACAAACAGTCTTGGCATGGTTCTGGAAGGCTCCGAACTTTGTGCTTTGTCTCATGCCACAGAAACATCGTTGGCTCCGTGCTTCAGGTATCTTTGTTTTTTTTTTTTATGCCTAAAATGGCCATCACATCCCACAATGCAATGCAATAGCTGTGCCGCATTGTTGGAGGTGGTGGCCATTTTGGACTAGCAGTAACTGCAGTGAATGTAAAACATGTTTGTACCCAAAAAGGCAAAAAACACTGGACAGTGATTTGCTACCAAACCCACTGTTATTTCATCATAAATTGTTTTTTTTCACCTATTTCTATATTGCACAATATTTATTTTTAACCACACAATTACCAAAATAAGGCAAATATAACATTATATGCAGCTGTAATGGATTAATTGCATTTCCATTTTTTAACCGTGAGCGACACCAAGTGATGAGGAAAAAATCAGCATGTGTTCTGACTACTCTTATAGTGTGTGGTGTACTTCAGATGAGCAACACAGTACACCCACCCATCCATCCATCCATCCATCCATTTTCTGAGCCGCTTCTCCTCACTAGGGTCGCGGGCGTGCTGGAGCCTATCCCAGCTGTCATCGGGCAGTAAGCGGGGAACACCCTGAACTGGTTGCCAGCCAATCGCAGGGCACATACAAACAAACAACCATCCACACTCACATTCACACCTACGGGCAATTTAGAGTCTACACAGTACACCCACCTACACATAATGATGTCTGTCGTAGTACCAAGATTGATCTGTAAGAGGCAGTACGGTATCCAGACTGTCGGAAAATACAGGAGTTGTATAAGAAGAAATAGAAGAAGCTAGGCCAGCTCTCACCTTATTTAGTAATTGCTTCTCCATGTCATTTGTATTGTTGTGAATGAATTGGGTGACGCATTACACAAACACTCAACACAACCAGTTGCTCCTCTATTTGTGTCGGGCAACAGCGTGAGCTTCAGGTTTTTTCCTGATTGTCTATCGTTGTTTTTCACATCACAATCATGGAGTCTGTGGCTCGGCCGAACTCGGGGTTGACCACGCACATAAGAATTGTTATAAAATTCCGCCCAGTTATCGATATGGTTTTACCCCACTTAAGCAATCAAGTACGTCCTGGCCCATTGTGTGCTTCTGTATTTGTGGGAACAGTTTGGGGAGGCACTTTAATGCTCCCAGTGCACAAAGCAAAGTCCATTAAGGTGTGTAGATGAGGTTGATTTAAAAGAACATGACAAATCTGATTCCCAGAAGAGTGAAAGGGATCCAACTGTGTATTTTCTCAGAGTTCAATACTTTTTGTCCATACAACGTATGTGCAACACACTACCTGTTAAACCTCTCATCCAATTGAACAGAGAAGGGCAAACATGAGAAGGCCAGCAGAGAGAGCGAGAGAGTGAAAGAGTGAGTAAAGTGAGTGGAGGAGGAGGGGAAGGAGGAAGAGGCGTTGTGGTGGTGGTGGTGGTGGGGGGGAGGCAAAGAAAAAGAAAAACAGGCAGCATTTTAATTGCTTTTTAAAAAAGTGGAGATGAAAAACAGAGTTAGGCCGCAGGCGTATGGTGAAATTCTAGCTGGAAGAATTGCAAGACCATATGAGAAAGGAACACCTCGGGCCAAACAGGGAGATGAGTATTGGTTTTTTATAAAGCATTTTGCATCGATTTCCAGAGAGAAAAGCGAGCGAGGGAGACGGGAGGATGGAGACTGAAGAAAGAAAAGAAAGAAAGGAAGGAAGGATAGGAAAAAGAAAGAAAGGCCTGGAGAAAAAGAGACATTGTTGCTTCCACACACAGTCAAAGAGGAGGAGGGGAATTGTTGGGGTCAGCTGACACTTGATGCAAACGCTTTTTAAAATGTTGTCATTTAAATCAAAAGAGTTTACAAATAATGTTTTGTTAATGCTGTTTCTTTTGCTATGTTCCTGCTCCGTGTAATAGAATTTGAGGTTTTCACACTGGCGTGAGGGTCAACTCATTGCACAATTATGTTTTGTCACCCAATGGAGGAAGTGAAGCTGCGATGAGAGATCGTGTAAAAACAAAAACAAAAACAAAGAATATAACAGCACACAAAGCCTCTTTAATAGTTGTTTTGGAGTTAAAATGAAGGAAACTGCCAATTGTCTTGCGAGTGTGCGCAACCATTCCCTCTATTGTGCTAAAATAAAGCACATTTAGTGTGGCAATAACAAGATGAAGCATTAGGAAAAACAGCATCCCCAAGCAGAACATGAGAAGTAGTTTGAATTATTGGGGGAAAGAACATGTTAAACATTTTCAAAAATTAAATGGAGTGGCACTCGTTAGGGTACACCTTCATACTGTATGCCTGAATTGTGTCATTAAGATTCATGTAAAAAAAATGCCATAACATCGTGTGTCAACACACACAAAAAATCAGACAAACACATTTCTGCATATGTCGCCTCCTTGGTGGAAGTAATGTTTAAAAAAAGCACATATGCTATCTGCAAAAACGGAATATAGTGCAACCTCTAACGTGAAAATTTCTAAACAGGAAATAATCCAATTTTCACCTTCATAAAACCTTTACTACGTGTACAGCGGGGTCCTCGGTTTACGACCGTCCCGACATAAGATGTTTTGTGGTTGCAAGTTTACAAGGCAGTTTACTGTCTTACTAACTGTTTTTCATTGGATTATTATAATTTTTTTTAATTATGGCCTATAAGTGTTTTTCATACAAATATTTACTGTAAGAAATTATGACTTTCCTACTGCATTAGCTTTAGCGTTAGACTTGTGATAGACCACTACGGCACGTTCTGACTTTCGTACAAATTCAGGTTAGGACCCCACGTACAGCGGGGTCCGTGAAAAGGGAAAATTTGCAGAAATTGTCACTCATCATAATTGGCATAAAATCATCTTAAAAAAAACAAAACAAAACATGAATAAGCAAGAGATTAGATTTTAAAAAATCCCAGATATGGGGCTCCTTCAAAAAACAGAGGATAGCCTCCGCCCTGAATAATCAGCGAATAGGTGAATTTGTGGTGGAATCCTCGCATCTCCAAAACCATCACTTTTCAGGAAACCAAAAAGTAAAGCATTTTTTTGTGGCATTAACATTGCATTGTCCAAGAGAGCAAGCCATTTTCAACACTTTAGATTGGTCAGTAATTTGTAAAAATAATAGACCCATGTGGGGACTGACCAATAATACTGATTTGTGAAAGAATATGAAATTTGTCAAATTTGGACAGAGGAGGTTTCGGCCCGATGCCAGCAATTATGTACGTCCTTAAATCTTCAAAGAATTCAACAAAACAGTGACAACGATGGAAATTTCAAAAGGCATACAAGTGTAAAAAGAAATCACCTGCTGTTAATATGTAAAAACTATAAAACACTCAGTTTTAACTATAATGCAGAACAACAAAGGCAAAGTGATTCTAATCGCAGGCTGCCAACGTGTGTGTGTGTGTTTGTATATATATATATATATATATATATATATATATACAAACACATATATAATTATTATAAGTTGTTCAATGTTATAATAACGTAAAAACAAGACAGTCTTCACTTTAATGATTACTGACAAAGGCTTAATGGAAAAGTGGTAACACAACAGACTTTTCCATGCAGGCCTATCTCCTGGATCCTCCTGTCTAACACCACGTGTCCTAATGTCTTCCCTCACTACATCTGTCAACCTTCTCTTTGGTCTTCCTCTAACTCTCTTGCCTGGCAGCTCCATCCTCATCACCCTTCGGGCTTGAATTTCTTTATATGGCACGAACCCGGGGAAAACCCACCCAAGTACGGGGAGAACATGCAAACACCACACAGCCAGGCTCGAGCCAAGATTCAAACCCAGGATCTTTTGACAGTTAGGCAGACGTGCTAACCACTAAGAACTGTGCTGCCACTGTAAACCATAAAATCAACAAAACAGCTGTAGCTTAACTTTGATAAAAAGAGATGAGGCTTACTGCTTTGAAGGTGGTATTAAATAAGTAAAAATATATGTAGTGTAGCGGCACGGTGGGAGACTGGTTAGAGCGTCAGCCTCACAGTTCTGAGGACCCGGGTTCAATCCCCGCCCCCGCCTGTGTGGAGTTTGCATGTTCTCCCCGTGCCTGCGTGGGTTTTCTCTGGGCACTCCGGTTTCTTCCCACATCCCAAAAACATGCATTAATTGGAGACTCTAAATTGCCCGCAGGCATGACTGTGAGTGCGAATGGTTGTTTGTTTGTATGTGCCCTGCGATTGGCTGGCAACCAGTTCAGGGTGTACCCCGCCTCCTGCCCGATGACAGCTGGGATAGGCTCCAGCACGCCCGCGACCCTACTGAGGAGAAGCGGCTCAGAAAATGGATGGATGGATATGTAGTGTAGAATACAGAATACATAGTACATTAGTATGTGAGTCTTGTCCATTTCCCACTTCTGTTTCATTTGCACCATGTAACAGGTGGAATAAAAGTGTCATAATGCTGCATTCACAGCATTAATATTTGTGCGGACATCTGACGAGTGTGAAATCTGTCCACGGAAGGGACACTTCAAACGAGTCTGGAGCAGAGGAACGCCGCCTTAAGCTCCTCGTTTAAAAAAAAAAAAAAAAGTATTTCGGGCTAGCCACTCATAAAATTGGAAAATAAATGGAGGGTAATTGTTTCATGTATTTGACTGGAGCTTGGCTTGTTTCATTAAGTGTGTTTTGTGTGTGTGTGTGTGCCGCTCGTGTCAATTTGCAGAATTAGTCGCCTGTTCAACGGCACTGAGCCCATCGTGCTGGACAGCTTGAAACAGCACTACTTCGTAGATCGCGACGGTGAGATATTCCGCTACATCCTCAGTTTCCTCAGGACCTGCAAGTTGCTGCTTCCTGAAGACTTTAAGGTATGTGTCATCATACAACACTCAAAACATGAAACGTATGTATGTATGTATGTATTTGTATTCATTGAACATTTCCATCCAAATAATACGCCACAACAACTGCTGTTTTTTTCCCTACATTTTATGTTATAGCCGTATTCGAAAATTGAATAAATTATCCCCCCGCCCCCTCAAAATAATGACATACATAATGAAAAAATTATAACATGAAAAAAATGTTTTTAAATTTTTTGCAAATTTAAAAACTATGAAATCCCATCTATATACTAGGGGTTGAAGGACCTCAGATTTTTTGTAGTTGACGCCAATGTGGTGATAGTCGAGTCCATGTCGATTAATTGATGATTTATTGATGATCATTGATATTTAGACAATAAAAGCCTTGGCTTCAGTCTGCACCTTTTGGTCTTCGTTTGATATATGTAAGATTTTGTATTGACTATTGATTTTCTGTATGACTAACAAAACTAAATGAAACTAAACTACATTTTTATTGATATTGTTTCCATGTATTCATGTAGTCGCAGATTTTTTCCCCTTTTTTTTCTTTCTTTTTTTTATGTTTTTCTTTTGGGGGGAGGCGGGGAACCAACTCCAAAAACGCTTATTGGCGGAATAACCCCACTTATTTTTTGTGTTTTAAAAAAAATATATATATTTTTTTCTTTTTTCAATGCAATTATAATGTGTGTCAATTATTCACAGATTTTCCCTATTCACGGTCGGGCCTAGTGCTTGTCCTCCACAAATAATGGGATCCACTATACAACAAATAACTGTATATGATTTATTTTGGGCGGTGAACCATTCCTAAAAACACATCTAAGGTGCCATTTAATTACTATATATAAAATTATATCTAACCAACAAACTTGGACTTCAAACATGCTATTTTCAATAGGAACACAGATTGTACCTCAAATGTCTTTTTGTTTTTTTGTTTTCATCCTCCCAAAAAACCCACATAAATTATTTTTATTAGTGTTTGGATAAAGAGAAACAATTGGAGATAAAGGCTTTTCACCTTTCTCTTCTTTTGTATTAGGCGCGAAAGAAACCGCTTGTTTGTTGGAAATCTTGCCTATGAAAGGGACATTTACTGTAATTTTGCTTAGCTGTCTGCCACACAAAATCATCCCTTTGAGGACATTTACGACATACAATACATAAAATGAATACTCATGCCGCTTTGACGTTGGCCACCTGCATAGCTAGCCTAGCCAACTAACATTAGCATCTAATTTACAAAAGGAGCGTAAGCTGTCAAGGTAAGGGAAGAATAACTTTGCTTACTTTGATACATTTTAATGTATTTTTCTGATTTTAACAGTGCCATTTGATGCTACACCTACAATAAGTTAGACATGAGCTTTTTAGAGCTTTTTCTGCTACTTGTTGGATGAAGCCAGTTCGTTAACTTGTTGGAAAGTTATCCAATAAAAGTCAAGTTTTTGTTGTCGTATCTGCCACACAAAAGCATAAGACATTTTACTAAAATACATAGAATGAAAATTCAAGCTGCTTTGTGGTCAGCCCACATAGGTAGCCTAGCTGACTGACATTAGTAGCTAGTTCTTCAAAGACCGCTTTACCAACTTAAATAATTATTAAATTAATTAAAATATCATTTTGGGTCACAGTTAGCTTAGCCGGTATGCTGTCAAGGTACAGCAGATGAACCTTTGGTTGGATTAAAACATTCTTTGTGTATTTTACTTCTTTTATTAGTTTTTTGTTACTTGTTGCATGAAGCTACCTGTTTTGCTACTTTTAGTAGCTGATTGGAAATTTATCTAATGAAAGTGAAGTTTTCTGTATTGTATCTGCCACACAAGTGTGCAAAGACATTTTAAAAAAATACGTAAAATGAAAATTCACGGTGCTTTGTGCTTGGCACTTATAGCGAGGCTTGCTCGATGACATTAGCTGCCAGATGCCTTACAAACATATTGTAGTTTTTCATCACAGTTAGTCAGTAAGCTGTAAGAGTCATTCATTCTAAACACTAACACAGTATATTGTTATTTTTGGCTTTTGTCTGTTCTTTGTTGCAGCCCATGTGACAAGTTAGCTGATAGCTTATCAGAGCTGTTTCCGCTTCTCGTTGCATGAATTTAGCAAGCTTTATCCCTAGTTTCATTTGCATGTTGTAAATGTATCCAATAAAAATTTATTTTTATGTATTGTATCTGCTACACAAAAACATAAAGCATTTTACTAAAATGTGTAAAATGAAATTTCATGCTATTTTTCAGTGAGCCCACATCGCAAGGCGAGTTGGATGACATTAGCTGCCAGATCCCTTACAAACATTTGTTTTTATTACAGTTTGCCACTAAGATGTAAGATTTGTTAGTTTTGAACACTAACACTTATTATGATTGAATTTAGTCTTTGTAGCAATATAGCCGCAAGCTTATCAGAGCTACTTTTTCCATGATGCTAGCTGTCAAGAGAAATAATTTGTTTACTAATGAGGATGTGTACTTAAAACAACAAATAATGCACAAAGGTTAATCCACTGGTAAAACAAATCTGATGTAAATCAAATTGACAGCAACTTTAACCAGTTAGCCAAAATATGTATGAATCAACATTGCCATTCAAGGCTCTGTTACAATGTTTATTTTATCCAAGGCTGCTTCCTGTTGAAGGATTATTTCGCGATGTTTATTCTCCTCATCACTGTAATCCACCTTAACTCAAATGACCTTTCTACACGGGATAGTTCCTTGTTCATCGTTCTCTCTGAGGGAACCTGGTGAGACCGAGCCACTCGGAGCCGGGGGCTAGCTCTTAGGGGGCCCCACAGAGAGTGAACCAGACCCAGCCTCAAAGAACTGAATATGACATGAAAGCCCTGCATAGTTTGGCAAGTGACGGTCTGACTCAGTACCGATTAGTTTTCCGTCTTCTTTATTCATGCTTTGCCTCGCCTTCTGTGAAGTCTTGACATTCCAATCAGGCGGCCGTGTTGGAGGAGAATGTGTCTGACTTTATTGTTTCGACTCATTACAATCCCCTCGCATAAGCCCATGTTGATCTGCATACCTTTCAATTTGCGTGAAGCCCAAGCAAAGGGGGGAGGAGGAGGAGGAGGAAGAGGAGGAGGTGGAGGAGGGAAAAAAATGCAAATAGTGCAAGGCAGAATTGAGCATGTCCTTATCTGAACACAATCAGGCTTGCCGTCGCCCGAGGGCTGGGTCTGTTCTGCTGCTGGCAGCCGCAGCCTTGTGTGTTTTGTTAAATCAATGTGAAAGTCTGAGCAGAATAGCAAAATGAAAGATTTCGGCCGACATCGCTGTAACAAAATATATTCCGTATTAATAACCGCCCTCGTTATTCAACGCGCAGTTAATCACACAACAGTAAGCAAGGCTTAGTCGCACTGAAGGTATACTTATGGTACAATGGTACTTTGTCTGTTCCGAGGAACAATTCCATTATTCATACTTTTGGTGTGTAAAAGTGGTCTGCAGTACACACATACTGATTTTGTACATGGTAAGCAATTTTTAAACTGTGACAGACCCCAACACAGGATGAAAAAAAATCAGCAACCGTGTTCTTAACGCTCTTAGTGAAGATTTTTTTTGTAGTCGATTATAATATAGTGAAAGTCTAGTCGAAGTCAAATAATTGATGGCGTCATTGATATTTTGCAGCAGAATACAGCGGCCCCCAACCTTTTTCTCTTCACAGACGGGTTTCATATTTCGACGGACAGATAAATTATAAATTATTAAAAATACAACTCACCATTACTGTAAATGTAGATTTTTTAATTAGTGTGAGCCCTGCGCATGTTTTTATTCTTAAATGAGCTGGCCGATATAGCATAGCATGTTGTAAACTGGGAATTTCTTCTGAAAAATTGTGACGTTTCATTGTTTCTATTTAACTTGAGCTTCTATTATATCTGAGGATAGACTTGCATATTTTGCAAGTGACTGTTCTACTGGTCTCATTTTTGGTAAAATATTCCCACACGCTTGTCGCATAGTACGGCCATATGTCATACTCCAACATTACGACACAGTGTCATGAAGCGACACAAGTGTCGTGATGTTGTACTGTAAATGTGATATGAATAAGGTTCTTTGCAGACAGTTGTTGTCCGTGCATTGTTGGACATAAAATTTGGTGACAAAATGGAGCTTCACTTCGCGCCGCTGCCCTCGGTCCTTGCTGCCAGTACATAATCAATCCTTTGCTAACTTTGATTGGAAGAGAGAAAAAATGCTGAAATTCAAGCCCGATTATCAGTATGTTTGTACCTCGCTAAGGTCGCCCCTTGCGCTCCTATTACTCTATGACTATTATTGTCTCTATCCAATTTAGACTTTTCCCACATATTATCTGTGTACTGTAGCTTATCAACCAATGAAAACAGGTTTCATAGCATAGCAAGCATCCCCATTAACTGTTCGTTAACCATAACATTACATATACAGCATAGGATAAGCTAGGTATGCATTTCTGACTCAAAATACTTGTATTACATCTTTTGTGGGGTCTTTTTCCCCCTATTTAATTGATGATAATTAACAGATAAATAAGTTCCCATACCCACAATTTTATCCAGACCCTCACTGAAATTAAATTCAAATTAAATAGTGTATATTTTTTTGTGCATATGTCCTATAATTTACTGTTTTGCTAAGTCAAAATGATTGTCGTAAAACATTAATGTATATCTAATAACAGTTGTTTGTGGAGTGGTTTTACTAAATACTTTGTCCTGCAACGTACTAGTGCTCCTGAAAAAGAAAAAACATAAATGTTTTTTAACGTACAGGGACTGTATGTACTGTAATTAGATTGTCCCGCCATAGCCAAACAATTAACAAAAGTGGATAATAATTTCAAATGACAACAAAGGTATTATATACCATATATTCCATGATTAAGTACAATGTTCAAATCCACTTTTGTGTCTAATAATTTGTCCCAGACACACGGCCAGTCTTTATCTGTCCTCCTCCAAAAGACTATTTTTATCATCTTCTTCTCCGTTCTCCCTCTTAGATGTCGCCTGCCTGCGGCCAGTCAGGTCGGCCATTATTCTGAAGCTCAAAAAGGGCTGTCTGTCCAGACCCAGCTTTTTTCGGGAATGAAGTCATGTGGTAGAGCTGGCGGCAGCCGCGACAAAGCTGCTGCTGGGCGCTGCCTTTTTTTCCTCATCCTCACGTCGGCGCTACAGATGACTGTTGTTTTGTGTGGGGCTCAGAATGACTAAAGTGCCTCGCAGACAGAACTCCTGTTAAAAACACATCCATCCACTGGCTTCAGAGCTGGGACAGATGAGGCACTCTGAAACAGAGAGCTGCCTAAAGGCGAACTGTCTCAGTGCAGGTTTTTGTCAGCTGTAGAAAGACAACCAGTATTAAAAACCATTTGGTTTTTTGGTGTTGATTGAGTCGGCACGGTGGACGACTGGTTAGCACATCTGTCTCACAGTTCTGAGGACCGGGGTTCAAATCCCGGCCCCGCCTGTGTGGAGTTTGCATGTTCTCCCTGTCCCTGCGTGGGTTTTCTTCGGGTACTCCGGTTTCGTCCCACATCCCAAAAACATGCGTGGTAGATTGATTGAAAACTCTAAATTGCCCGTAGGTGTGAATGTGAGTGCGAATGATTGTTTGTTTGTATGTGCCCTGCGATTGGCTGGCAACCAGTGCAGGGTGCACCCCTGCCTCCTGCCCGATGATAGCTAGGATAGGCTCCAGCACGCCCGCGACCCTAGTGAGAAGAAGTGGCTCAGAAAATGGATGGATGGATGGGCAACTATGATGTTTCGTATTTTTATTTTCAGTGTGGCCCCAAATTAGTTAGTTTTGATGAGATGCGGCAAAGGACATTTTATCCAAAAGCCTATTTTCAAAATTGCACTCAACGACACTAGATGCACCATATTATCCATCCATCCATTTTCTGAGCCGCTTCTCCTCACTAGGGTCGCGGGCGTGCTGGAGTCTATCCCAGCTATCATCGGGCAGGAGGCAGAGGCGGGGTACACCCTGAACTGGTAGCCAGCCAATCACAGGGCACATACAAACAAACAACCATGCGCACTCACATCCACACGGGCAATTTAGAGTCTCCAATTCATGCATGTTTTGGGGATGTGGGAGGAAACCGGAGTGCCCGGAGAAAACCCACGCAGGCACGTGGAGGACATGCAAACTCCGCACAGGCGGGGCCGGGGATTGAACCCGGTTCTCAGAACTGTGAGTCTGACGCTCTAACTAGTCGTCCACCTTGCCACCTGGACCATATTAAATAATGCTAAATCCTGTATTAGCCTATGTTCAAACTGCAGGTCAATTCAGATTTTCTTTGCCCAATGTGACATGTATCAGATTTTTTTCATGTCAGTGTGAACAGTACAATGCAGATTTTTTCATATACGACCCAGGCCTCTTTCATATGTGGATATCCAGTAAATCGGATATGTATCCAACGCGAGTGCAGTATGGACGCTCACGGGACACAGATCCGACGTATACATCATCAAAAGGCGACAAATGTCACAATAGTACAACAAAACTAACGCGCCACAAAACTGCAACGGCGTAAGAAGGAGTGGAAAACAGTCAGTGGTGAAAAAAGATGTTTTAGAACTGATAAATATGAGAAAATATTGGCTCCGGTTGCACAAAATGCTAGAAATCATCACGAATGCATCATGACAAGACTGACGCGAGGGGCCATATTGACTTCCATCAACACTGCACGTCATGTTTGCACGCACGTACAATGTGACGTCCGGTTTTGTGCGCATACGTGTGACATCACGGACGTGTTCTGTACATAATAGAAGTCCTATTTGTTTTTGTAATGTGAACTACTCCATAAAAAGGATTCACCAAAAGGTCTGAAATGGGCATCATGCCCTGCGGTGTGAACGTACCTTAGTGTTTGTTTGTTCATCTGTTTTTTTCCTTAGTTCCTGGAAGATGACGTAAGAGTCTCACTGTCGTATCCCAAACGAAAAAATGTCAAACTTCATTCCTCGAGCCGCACTTGTCATTAAGATTCCTACATTAGTCACTAAAAAGATAAGGAAAATGTGGGAAATTACCGACAAACTGACCAGAAATCTGTCTCAACCACAAACTAGACATACATAGACATACTATAAAATGTTCGTTTGCCATTGTTGTTGATTTGTCTACCATACCATAGCTAGCACCTAAGCAACGTGAACGCCCTTTAATAGTTGACTTTAAAAAGAGTGAATGAAGCTGTCAGTCTTAGTTCCTGCTAATCAGACAACATATGTATTAATTACTAAATGTTTACCAGCGGGATTTGGGTGTAACCTAATTAAAATCTGCTCGTAAAAGGAGCTTAACCTCATTAACATACATTGGGCATACATTAAAACACTCCCCCCGTCTGATGATTGCCCTCGCGCTCGCTTGCGCACACATCGCCTCCTCCTCACCTTCCATCTGCTTTCGACGCAAAAAAACGTTACGCATCCCTTCTCTTCTCGTTGAATGATGGCGCCATCTGCTCTTGTGGAAATTAGAGGCAAATGTGCAGGGGCAAAGTGCCCCCAGCGAGCGCTACCCGTGGGGGAAATAGATGAAGGCAATCTGCTGCAAAACTTGTCTGCATGCGTCATGCACCGTGATGGCCTTGATGGATATAGAAACATGCTAAAGGCTGAACGGCTAACACGGTGATGCTAAGCATGAGAGCTGCCACCTGCTTATTGTTTGTTTGTTTTGGGACAACTACTGTATGATACATGGTATCCCGATAGGGTCTACAGATAAACATTGCAGTAATGCAACTATAGTTGCAAATTATTTTGACGTTTTATTTTATTTTGGACTGTGACTATACATGCTTGCCTCACACAAATGAACAATGTAAAAATATGTTTTTACCATGGTTTAGCTAAAAGGGAATTTAAAAGAAACTGATTTTGGAGATACGTGTTTTTTATTTTTTATTGGATAGAGACAATACAAGGCTGCACCATACATATTTACTTAGCAGTAGTGCAGCGGTATTTGCAAATATATACAGTGTGTGTGTGTGTGTATATAATATATAATATATATATATATATATATATATATAGAGAGAGAGAGAGAGAGAGAGAGAGAGAGAGAAATAACATTTTTAAAACATGTATTTTACAGATACTTTTTTATATTTGACACCAACGATACACGGTTGCCCAAACAGATAAATGTAGAAAAATATATTTCCATCACGTTTTAGGTAAAAGGCAAACAAAGAAGTTTGTGATGAGTAATTATTTTCACATTTTAAACTTGAAATGTTAATGGACAGTGATGAGGCATGGTTGACCACATGCAAATAAACTTTGCAGCAGTGCAACAATAATTGAAAACGTTTTTTTTCCATCCATCCATCCATTTTCTGAGCCGCTTCTCCTCACTAGGAGCCTATCCCAGTTGTCATCGGGCAGGAGGCAGGGTACACCCTAAACTGGTTGCCAGCCAATTGCAGGGCACATACAAACAAACAACCATTCACACTCACATTCACACCTACGGGCAATTTAGAGTCTCCAATTAATGCATGTTTTTGGGATGTGGGAGGAAACCGGAGTGCCCAGAGAAAACCCACGCAGGCATGGGGAGAACATGCAAACTCCACACAGGCGGGGCCGGGGATTGAACCCGGGTCCTCAGAACTGTGAGGCTGACGCTCTAACCAGTCGCCGCCAGCTTTTGTTATTTGCAAAAAAAAAAGATTTTCATCACCTTTCAGATAAAAGTGAACACAAGCAATAATTTTTGGAGTTGCATTTTTTTATTTTTATTATTTATTTTTTATTGGACATCGCCAATATATAGTTGCCCCAAACAGATGTGCAGGCAGAGAATCAGCAAAAACAGTTGTTCCTTCATGTTGTGGATCAAATGTGGAGGTACATGTTTCTATTGGACAATACAGGATTGTACTGTACAAACTACAACCTCAATAATAAACACATTGTTACCGCATGCCATATTATTCCTTTTTGACCGTGTCACTCAAAACTGAGCATTATTATCTTGTCGAGTTTTTGTATGAGATCTCATCAGATTGTGCAGGTGTACCTAATGAAGTGCCCTGACGTCTTGCTCTCCCGCCTCCGCAGGACTTCCAGCTACTGTACGAGGAGGCGCGCTACTACCAGCTGACGCCCATGATCAAGGAGCTGGAGCGCTGGAAGCAGGACCGCGAGCAGCGGCGCATGGCGCAGCCTTGCGACTGCCTTGTGGTGCGCGTCACGCCCGACTTGGGTGAGCGAATCGCCCTGAGCGGCGAGAAGGTCCTCATTGAAGAGATCTTCCCTGAGACGGGAGACGTCATGTGCAACTCGGTCAACGCCGGTTGGAACCAGGACCCAACCCACGTCATCCGTTTCCCCCTCAACGGCTACTGCAGGCTCAACTCCGTCCAGGTAACACAAGTTTCCTTCAATAATTTAATTAGGTTTTGAATTGTTTAAATTGCATTTCTCTTATATTTAATTAACATTTAAATTAGTATCATAAAATGTTTTTGTAGTTTGGCTTTGAGAATGGGTTTACAGTAATCTCCACATATTTGGGGTTCACTAGTCACAAATTCACCTATTCCTGTTTTTTTCTTTGGCAATTCATACTTTGTGTGCTCTTTCTGAAATGCCCTAAGTTGCCACAGGATGCTGTCAAATCCCTGTCTAAATAGGGAAGTAGTACTGTACAGTAATTGGTGTAAAGGAAGTATTTGGAAGTGACAAGCTTTGTGTGTCGGGGAGGAGCAAATTTTAGCCTGGGTTGGCTGTGGAAGTTCCGAAAAGTCTTCACCGCATATGTACGTGCACGTACACATGCACTTCCGAGCATTTTTTGGGAATCAAAATATCTGTAGGCCATTTATTTTTAAGAGTAAAATGAGTTTGAAATGAAATGAAGCTGTCTTGGGGTCATCGTTTGTGGTATATCTTTGGTTTGAACTATTATTGTGGCAATTCTAAACTTTAGGAGTTAGTCATAGGAGTTTGTCAATTACTGGCGTTTTGTCACTTCATTTTTCAATTCATTTGTGCTAGGGTTCAGTCCCTAACCCCAGCTACTTGTTCCTTGTCCCTATGAAAGGCTACTGTCCTCGCTGATTTGAGAGGTGACACACGCCTTGGTGGAGGTCTCTTTGTGCTCTTTGTTAATGGTTGTAGATGTAAATTTGCCTTACTAACTGATCTGCACTTAAAGGGATTATTATTTTTTGTAATCGCTGTACCAGTTGAAATCTTCAACTGAACTTTAATTTACGACTAGATGAATAGATTATTCTCAATTTTAATAGTTGAGTTTCTTTTTTTACGTAAAAGCAAGAACTCCCATTGATTACAAACACTATCCAACACAAGATGGGCAAGATAGCCGAGTTCTAATTCTCAACCCTGTTGTTTCGTCAATTACCAATGAAAATCATGTTCAGCGGGCCCTTGGTTTATGACACTGTTCTATTCCTGGTTCTTTTTTGTTCTGATAAAACCACTGCTATGACAACATCTACACTCTCTTTTACAAGATTTCCCAATCTAAATTACACCCTCAAGCTGTTTCCTCCAGCTCTATAAGGATGCTGATCGGTCATCTCTCTTTTTTTTTTTTTTGAAAGAGAGGTATGCATATTTTTCACAGTTTAAAACATTCCTAGCTGTCTTAATAACATGTCTCTGATGCTTTCGTCAAAATACCCCACCAATAAAAAATTGCTGTACACAATCACCCTATTTTTTTACCCTGTCACACGCAAATGAGCCACAGCCCACCCTGACTATGGGGTGTACCAACTCACAAACAACTTTTGTTACCATGACAACTAAGAGCTGAGCTAGGTGGTGGCTATTTGTTGAGCCCAGAGTCTAAAAACAGCAAGTGCAAACAAGACAGTACAAGCATTTATTGTATTTTCACTCATGGAGGCAGCACTTCATCGTCAAACTGGTGAACATCTTGTCAATTAGTGTTAGCAGGTCTGTTCATGTGGCACATGCATCAGACACATTGCCAAGTACAAGAACTTAACTAGGCTCCAAGATGTTGGTATTTACTGTAGACATACCAGCGCGCAACAGACACAAAAGGGGGACGCAAATGTTAACCCCAAATATACATACAGGACATTTTTTTATAGTCTTCGGTTTGAATTTTGCCCTGGCCATGAAATCTTCGCCCGCCGTGTTCCATTTCCATGTACTCACAGTAGCATATTTGGGTGGTGGGTGGGGAGTAGTTTTCCAGTTGTGTTGCCCGCAGAGGAAAATATCAGCCTCACACCACGGGCTCCATGCAACACACTCCATTGCTCACACATACACACACAAGGCTCCTTTCGCCGCCTCCAGCACTGAAAGAGAGCCTCTCCCAGGCAGCACTCTGACACCTCCACCTTCCTCCCTGCCTCTCTCCCTCACTCCAACACCTCCAGGGAAGAAGAGCGGAACGAGCGGGACAAAGCACGTGTGGACTGCGGCCATGTTTCCTGCGAAAAAAAACCCAGAGAAAACGAACCCAGCAAAGGGCTGGAGGAGAAAAGGGGGGTTGGTTGGTTGGTGCAGCGGAGGAATAATATGCATAATTTACTTTTTACTCCTTTTTAAGACAGAACTCCTTTTATAAAAATAAAAAAAGGCTTCAATATAACAACGCCCAAGGCCATTGAAATACACGTATTGCATTTTTTAATACCATACTTACAATTTCTCAAACAGCCTCAACCGGTTTATACTTCTTTTATAGATTTTTAAATGGCTTGCAATATAATTAATTGGCGGCATCAACTAACACAACATTTCCCCACTCTGTTTACCAGCCAGCGTGATTATGGGACGAAGGCAGCGCGTCGGAATAAGACACTTTGAAAGGCACTTGTGCTTTCTAGATGAGGCGAGCGAGGATAAAAATCCAGCTAGCGCCACCAAATGCTGATAAACCCATTTTATAGAAGTTGTATCATAGTTAAGTCTCTCATTACCTGCACCAGGGCGATAGCTAAGGGTTTGCCTCTTTGTTTATTTTTTCAGTTTATTGGTGTTTAACGACCTTCTACAATCTTACACATTGTCACTGTCCCACAAAAAGCAAGTATCTATAATATAACAGAAAAACAACACGTTATAACAATATATTTTCTCCCCGTGCCTGCGTGGGTTTTCTCCGGGCACTCCGGTTTCCTCCCACATCCCAAAAACATGCATGGTAGGTTAATTGACAACTCTAAATTGCCCGTAGTAGAGAATGTGAGTGCAAATGGTTGTTTGTTTATATATGCACCGCGATTGGCTGGCAACCAGTTCAGGGTGGACCCCGCCTCCTGCCCGATGATAGCTGGGATAGGCTCCAGCACGCCCACGACCCTAGTGAGGAGAAACGGCTCAGAAAATGGATGGATGGATGTTTATTACTAAAAAAAATTATAATAATAATTTGTATTTAATTATTTAGATTATTTCAAACTATTTGGAGATGTTTTTTTAAGTTTAAATGCATTTACATTCTCATTATTTGTATTCATATATTTGTGTTTGGACTGACAGTTTTATACAATTTAGATTTAATTTTTTTTTACATGTATGAGTTTACTTGTTTTTCCATGTACAATTATAGATATTTTAACAATTATTAAATATCTATTAGTTAGGTGCTCTCATTAAATTTTGATTGCAGTCCACAGAGCAATATCCATCCATCCATTTTCAACACCGCTTATCCTGGTTAAGGTCACGGGACGCTGGAGCCTATCCCAGCTGACTTCGGGCGAAAGGCGGACTACACCCTGAACTGGTCGCCAGTCAGTCGCAGGGCACATATAGACACGGACAACCATTCGCACTCACATTCACACCGTCACTGAGTGGGAACTGAACCCACGCTGCCTGCATCAAAGTCAGGCGAGTGTACCACTACACCATCAGTGACTTCAGAGCAATATCGTCAATGTTTTTTCAAGTATTGAAAAAAAAATCCCTATCCTTTATAATGGGTGACATGCGAGAAAATAGTGAAACTTGCGTTGTGAACTCCCGATTAACATTTATGTCAAAGTGAATTTCATGCAAATCTGTTCCAAATTTGCCAGTCTCAAAACTAAAAGAAAGAAAAAATTAGAATTAAAAAGTAAATATTTTGTTATTACATTTGTAATTACATTCAGTAGTTTTTCCTGATTGCCCCACAGAACGCACACAATTCCTCTGCCTTCTTGTGAGGCATTCAGGTTCCATTTTATTATGTTTCCAAATATGGTTTCCTCTCTATATACAGTTGAAATCATAAATTTACACTTGCAACCAGAAGTTTACTTACACGACAGTATATAAAAGGAGGGGTGGGATGTGATAAAAAAATGAATTAGAAGCTTTCTAATTAATTAATCTCGATTTATCGCATTTTGATTGTATATCAGTATTCATTCAAAAAAGCAACATGATTTACTTTAAATGGATTTTAGTGAATGACTGAATCCAATAATTGACACTATTGTATATTGTTTTCAATACAAAACAGTAGAAAAATGTAGAGAAAATGTCCCTGGCCAAAATTAAATACATTTTAAAGTTTAAGTGCCAAAAGTCAATGTTTTGGAGTGGCCATCCCAACGCCCTGATCTCAATCCTATTGAAAATTTATGGACAGACCTGAAAAGGCAAGTGCGAGCAAGGTGGCCTACGAACCTGGCTCAGTTACACCAGTTCTGTCAGGAGGAATGGGCCAAAATTCCTGCCAACTATCGTGAGAAGCATGTGGAAGGATATCCAAAACGTTTGACCCAAGTCATAAAGTTTAAAGGCAATGGTACCAAATACTAATGAAATGTATATTAACTTCGGAATTTGAAGAAAGTAACGAAAAATTGTTTAAAAGTCCTGTATTTTGCCAAACCAACGTTTTGTAGTAAGGGATGGGATCTAATATTGTCTCTATATGCCTTCATAAAGTGTGAAATATGAGTTAAAATTGTCCACGCATTCCTGAGCTCCAGACGTTTTTCTGCCAAGATGCCTGAAATCAGGTTATTCGAATTTCTCCAGCTTATCTAGTCACTAGCAAAGATCTCCGCCTACCTCTCCGCTCCCGAGCCAGCGCTGTCAACATACTGTAACAAACACGTGTGCTCTCACAAGTGGGTTTTCTACACGGAGGAAACCAATCACAGGAAAGGGGGCGGTCTTAGCCAAATATGGACAAAGCGGTTATAAAACTGCATCAAACAGAAGTAGCTGTCAGAGGGTCCATGTTAGAGAGTCACTCCATGGAGATCTAAAAAGCCAAAATATGGGACCTGTAAAAAAAAAATTCTCTTATTGTTCTGGCATTTAGCAAATAGAAATCATTTTGGTCGTCCTAATTGACATAAAACTGGAAACATTTAGTCTGAGTTCATGTCAGACAGTGAGAAAAAAAGTATAAAGTATGTGTCTTTTTATATAATGTATGTAAACATCTGGTTTCAACTGATACATACAGTAAGTCCAGACTCTGGCTTCATGGAGTCAAAGACACGTGGTACGTTTCAGCATAACGAGAGCTCTTCCAAACAAGTCCGCCCCCATTGTTCCCACTGGCTATGAGAAGGTTAGCAAAGTAATCCCAGTCTTAGCCGCCAGACAATATGCTTGTCATCTGATTACATTGCGGGTCCCCCACCCAGGGGAAGACATGCAACTACACCCTGCCTGTCTGGAACAAAGTGTTTATGGTGTCTTGACAGGAAAGATGACAATTCAGGAGTTATTAGCATGGAGATCTAGCATCGGGCTAAGGAATTTGTGGTTTGGGAAATTTTATCTCATGGTAATCCTTCTGATGTTTGTTTCATACAGGTAATATTTGCAGATGAGAGGCGGTAAAGTGTCTCCTAATTTGTGTTTAGTTGTAGCAATCCTTCCTGGCAGTAAATATTATACATTTGGAAAGCCTCTTACCCTATTACCCTTTAAAATAGTGCCAGATTTGTAAGAAACATCCATTTGTGGGATGACCAGCTGAGCCAGGTGTGTGCATTGTGCCCATGAAAAAATGGCCAATCTTCTCTGCCAATACAAACAATTTATTTTGCTGTCGCCATTGAGTCTTGTTTGGTATTTGGTGGATTGGACAATTGAAGATTAAAGTTTGAAATAACAAAAAATAATGGCAATTCCACAATTTATTCATTTAACAATAAGGAACCTCAGTAGGGTATGGAGAAAGCATACACAGCCAGAACCACTTTGCGGGATCCCATTCCCAACATTTGCCATTTAAAAAGGTAATAAACAGGCTTTTCCAATGGTATAAGATGTATTACCAAGAGGATAATGACATTCTTCTTGTAAAGTGATTTTCTTTTTCCTAACATGACTTTATTCTCTTTAAAGGATTTTTTTCCCCCTGTATGACATTATGACTGTTCTCGTAAAATATGTTGTTGTGATTAAACTGTTGTGCAACCAGTGTATGTAGTCTTCCTCCTTGCCCTGGCACGTGAGTCATGAACAGAATTCGTACGGAATGATGCAAACTACCTGCACGTTGATGTTTTTCCAGTGTGGGAGGAAAATCACAGAGCAGCAATAGCGCTTAACGGAGGGAAAACATTTCGGCAGACTTACAAACACCCGCGCGCGCACACACACACACACACACAGACACATATACAGAGACACACACGCACTGACCCATACATCACAGTGATGAAGTGCTCACATCAGAGTACAGCCAATCCGTCCTTCATCAATGTGACAGTGGCGGCGAAGGGGCCCTTGTCCCCCGCTGCCACCGCCGTGACCAACGCAACCCGCCGCAACACCCTGCGACATGTCACACTACACACACTACAAGTCCATCAATCTGGACTTGCGGTCACACACATTCCTCACACATGCACGTGCACACACATAGCAAACGGTGCTGCTTGATAGGATACAATGTTTCCACATTGTAAGATGGTTTATTTATCTGTCGCCCGACCTTTATTAACTATACAGGCAGCATTTAATTGACTTTCTAAAGCTATACTATACTACATGATAGAACAAAAAAAAACAAAAAAGTAAAACTACTCAGCTTTTGCACTGGACCATTACTCTATTACTCATTCAAACTGCTCTCATTGCTAGAGAACTCGGAATCTTTTTGCACAGTTGTTAAAAAAAAGAAAGAAATTGTACCGGCATTACCAGATTACTAGCAACCTTTTATTGCTCAGTGACTGTTTTTCTCAATGTCTTTATGTCTCAAAAGTATTCTCTGTCAATTCAGTGTCTGCTGTCCAACTACAGGAGACAAATTCCTTGTGTGTTTTTGACATACTTGGCGAAATAAAGATGATTCTGATTCTGGTTCTGATTCTTTTGGAAACACCTGACAGACATAACGGAGAGGGCAGTTTGTTGGAAATCTTCTCTGGCCATTTCCATACTAGTTGTTATCTGTTATGCTTTCAGCTACATGCTATTTGCATTAGCAACAGTGTGTGGGTGTGCGTCCAATTAATATTTTATTAACCATATTGCTCATATTTTAAAGAGCAGCCTGACGCTTGCCTGTGTTGCAGGGGGTTCAATTTCCTGGTATCCTTCTGTGGTGGCCTCACAAAAAGAGAAGAAGAACAACCTAGCTATATGTCCTTTACCATCCTCAATAATTTCTCTCCAACATACTGTAGACCAGTGTTTCCTAACCAGGGGTACGCGTGGCCCGAGGGCTACGTGAGCATACTGCAAGGGGACGTGGAAACAGGCTTGCACAGATCTCACGGAATACATTTAAAAAAAAAATGTAACTGTAATCTGGTACAGTTCCTGAAAAAAAAGACAAAATCATATTACAGGTACATTTATTAAAACATTTGATTATTTTGCACAGTTATATTTTTAAAGTGGGGAGAGGCTGGCTGTGATTTGAGCACTCGCCCACTTTTCCACTAGCAGGCCATGCAACCTTGTCAGCAGTTTAGCAGAGCAACAAGTGGGCACAACATACAGTAGCTTCATGGACCGGAGCCACCACGGCCACTGGCTGAATGGCTGTGTCGCCATCACAAAAGCAGCTTGTTAAAAATCGAAGGAATGGACGGTGACTGGATGATATGCACTGGAGGACTTATTCATTTTGGATAACATTTACAAAGACAACTGAGCTGTCAGAGTCATTCGGACTGCTGGTGACTTTGGCTATGCGGGAGCTAGTGAGCTAGCTCAGGGGCCCGCAGCTAAGTTGTAAATAAACATTTCACTATCTTGTCACAAATCACTCACTGCTTTACTATTTAAACACCATATTACACTGCTATTTTTTTAAAGTAGCCCTCCCAACCCTGCGTGGAAACATTTAATAATCTATTTCCAAGATGATAAGTCAATATTTTTAGTCATTTCATCAGCCCATCTGTAAAATAGTATGTGTGCGCTACAATTATTGTAGTTTACCCGCGAAGACAATAGCCTTGCCAAAATCAAAACAGTCGTGTACAAGCAAAGATGGATACATGGCTGAAACGTCCAGTTGCTCAGGATTCAGGAGAGGATTCATATACCACTCGGTAAATGTTATGAGAATTATATATATTATTTATTTTGATTTCATATTTTTGTATTTATATTATTTATTTTCAAGGCAAGATAGTATTTATTTTTGTTTAATTTGAGTTAAAAAGAAGACAATGCCTGAGAATTAAATGTTCATATTAAGGAGAGGAAATAAAAAGTTTTGTTAAGTTCTTCTTTTCAAGAATCATCAACACATAAAAGTGAGGGTATACTTATGGTATGACAAAAATGTTCAGGGGGTTCAAAAGACAAAAAAGGTTGGGAAGCACTGGTGTAGACTATTTTGTTGTATTTCTCTATGTGATAGAACAGTATTACCAATTTTTGGAAGCTCTTTGGCTTTGTGAATTATATGTTGTTTATTAGTGATGATGAGCAAAAGAGAACCATGGTAATGATGTGAAAACCAGTGCATCCAACAAAACCCAATGCAGCTCTGCTTACCTTTTGGCTTTGAGATGATAGCTGGGGTATTTTCTGCAGGATAGTGTTTTAGACAGTGTAGTGCTGCTGTGTGTTGAAAACTGTGGCTCTTCAGATAAAGAAAGGTCGGAAAGAAGGCAGAAATATCGGCATGGGGGTGGCTGGTATCATGTACATTTTCCACTCTGTTACATCACAATCTGGTGAAATTCAGAACAGCTTGCTCACAGGTACTTTTTGTTTTTACTTTGTTGTTGTGAAAAAAAAACATTTTCCTTGTAATAATAGTACTTTAAAGTTTTTTTTTCTCTCTTAATGTTAGGACTATTGTAGCAAAGTGAAACCTTTTTCTCATAATACTACGATTTCATTCATTCATCTTCCGTTCCGCTCATCCCCACTAGGGTTGCGGGCGTGCTGGAGCCTATCCCAGCTATCATCGGGCAGGAGGCGGGGTACACCCTGAGCTGGTTGCCAGCCAATCGCAATACTATGACTTTATTTTTGAAATATATATATTTTTTATATAAATAACTCTGTGGCACGGTGGACGACTGGTTGGAATGTCTGCCTCACAGTTCTGAGGTCCGGGGTTCAATCCCCGGCCCCGCCTGTGTAGAGTTTGCATGTTCTCCCCGTGCCTGCGTGGGTTTTCTCCGGGCACTCCGGTTTCCTCCCACATCCCAAAAACATGCATGGTAGTTTAATTGAAGACTCTAAATTGCCCATAGGTATGAATGTGAGTGCAAATGGTTGTTTGTTTGTTTGTGCCCTGCGATTGGCTGGCAACCAGTTCAGGATGTACCCCGCCTCCTGCCCGATGATAGGTGGGATAGGCTCCAGCACGCCCGCGACCCTTGTGAGGAGAAGCGGCTCAGAAAATGGATGGATAGATAAATAACTCTTGGTAAAAACTAAGGTTTTATTCTTGTAAAATTACTCCCCTCTAATTATAATGATTTTAATCTGTTAACATTAGGCATTTTTTTTCTCTGGTAATTTTATGACCTAATACTTGAAATAGAATAGAATTTTTTCTTGTAATATTATGCCTTTAATCTCATGAAATTATTTTAATGGGGGCGGTATATTGTAAATTAGACCACGGTTAGGTCACAATCCGGTTCGCTTACACACACATTTCCAGATATAGACAGGCAGCTCACCAAAGATTTACTAGGCACTCCCAACTATTTCTACAGGCAATTAAAAAGTACATTTTCCATAATTCTGTACTGTTACTGTAAAACATTGCCTGTAAAGTATTCAAAAGTTTTACTACGACAAACAATGGTCTTTTGGAATGGATTTATTCTATTTCTGTGAAAGGAATGTTAACAAACCCAAACAAATTAAAGATTGAACAGCCAGTAGAACGTATTGTCTTGAAGTGAATGCATCAAGCTTAAAGGCATTGTTTTTCTCTTTTATGAGTAAACGCCGCACGCAGGCCTTGTGTGGACATGCTCCTGTCGAACCCCTGCAAAGTATTTTTCACTGGGGGGCAAGCTAGAGGGCAGAGTGACGCTTGTGTTGGTGGTGCATTCCTATCTTGGTCAACTTACCTTCATGACTTGAGGTCTGTGTAACATCCTTCATATAAGTGATTCATTTGTCACACGTTAAAGTGAATTAAACGGGACCAGCCCCATGCGGCAATGTGTCAGTCAACTCTTAGCCCAGACGTGTGTGTGCGTGTGTACGTGTGCGTGCGTGTGTGTACTCTGGTGGCCATCAATATTACATCGCGCTCCACTTTTCAGCCTTGATTGTCGCGTTGGAAATATACATATACGACGAGAGGTTAGAGGAGCGAAGCTTGGTACGCCATCCTCGTTCCCATGGCAATCCTGAGGTTGAGTGACAGCTCAGCAAGGAGGCTTCGGGGCGGGCGAATCCACAGAAGTTTGTTGATGTTTCACTGGTTTAAGGATCATCGGGGACGAAGAAGGGAGTACGAAAAGCTGGTGAGCGAAGTTCTTTGTCAACTTTGATGAAGTTTCATTTTCTACTTTTCATAACTCATCAAATTTGATCAAGTTTAACGCAGAGATGCATCTAAAATCAATGAAAATCCATAACATTTCTGTAAATCGTTTTGAATACCATAACATTGTGGAAACATCGAGGGTAGCAGAGTGGTCGAGCGGTTACCATGTGTGCCTCTCAGTTCTGAGGTTCTGGGTTTGAATCTCAGTTGTGGAGTTTGCAGATTCTCTCTGTGTTTGCGTGGGGTTTCTCCCTCATTCCAATAAGTTAGGTTCATAGAAGACTTTAAATTGTCCAAAGGTGTAAACGTGTAATCGTGGTTGTCTGTCTCTCTGTGCCCTGGGATTGGCTGGCAATATTAACTACTGTGGGAAGTAAAAAGAAAACAAAAGGATTAACTCAGTTCACATAGATTCCTGGGAATATTCTTCTTCTGTTCTCAATTTTTTCTTCTGTTCACACCCCTTGTTAAGTGTCACAATTAAAAAAAAAAAAAAAAAAAAAAGAAAAAAAAGCACAGTTCAAACACCACCATTTCATCCATAATTAATTTATATAGTTCACAATTTATATATAACTAATTTATGTAAGTCTAAGGTCAAATTTCAAATTGTACAGCCTGCTTAACTAAGTCCCACTGTCCTTTAATGTAAGAGGCTGTGGTCACAAGCAGTGTTGGAAATGTACTTGGTTGCAATTGCAAGTTGAAAATGTAATAGGAGTGTAACTATTTCAGTTACTTTTTCAAAGTATAATAACTAATTAAATTTGATTACCTTTTGATTACTTTTCTTAATTTTGAATGAATCCATCAACAGGACCCATGGATCGTTTCTGCAAAAAAGAATTACTGGCTCAAAACCATAGATCATTATTTTGAAATTAACCACATTTGTTCTTTACAGAAATAATAAATGATAACAAAACATGATGAAATGTAAATACATAATGAAAAATGTTTATTGCATTTTATGTGTACAGTATACGGAAAACCAGCATGCCGTACCATGTTGACCTAATGACAAATGTGCACAATTTAGAGAATACATGACAACCCAGATAAGCGAATGTGCCAAAAAAAAGTCCAAAATAATAAAGATGAAACTGTTCAAAAGTCAATGTTCATATACATATATACAGCTAACCTGGTCTAACCATTTCAGAATCTCAGATAAAATTGTGCCAGGAGGTGACGCTTTGAGGTCACATTTGGAAAGCAATGTCATGTTTGAGACTACGTCAGAATGACACAAGACCAGAGAGAGCCAATCACAAGTGTCGGCTTTAGAAGGAGGAAGTGATAGAAGAAAAGCTATTGGATGAATCCGAGCTTTTTATGATGATTTTTCACATTTACTCCCAATAATGTAAGGGATTACAATTACGTACAACTTGTAATTAAACCACTTAACATCATTACATGTATTCCGTTACTCCCCAACACTTGTCATCAGTAGGTGGCGCTACATCAGGACAGATACATTGTAAACTCTTGGAGTCAATCGGTGATGGATGTTAAAACCTTGTATTGTTAATCCTCTTGTGGCACGGCTGCGCCGCGTTAAAAACTTGAATGTCCTCAAGTGTCGGGATATAGAACATCCTAAAGTCTTGCCTTGGATCCGTGATAAAAGTTTTCTTCCCACACTATCTTTATTGATTAGGCCCAAAGACGAGCGCGTCCCCCATGTGCGAGAAGGGTGACGCGCAAGGGGGGGAAATGCAATGTGATGCAACGATTAAAGAAACCAATGTAATATCATTTCCATAATCGTTCGCCTGTCATGGATTTCAAAAATAAATAAAAATCGGAGGAGACGGGGATGAAGCTCGGGCAGGTCTCTTAATTAGCCATCCTCACCATCAGCTGTTTGCTGTCTCTTCTGTTTCGCAAAATTTGTCGCAGACGCCGTGGGGATGAAGGAGGGAGGAGGAGGGGAAGACATGAAGAAACGCTCCTTACTTTGAATAGGAACTCAAAGTGCATATGTTTGTGCTTGAAATGCTGCATACGTTTCCACGTGGGCTGCACGGTGTCCTTGTGCAGTAAATTCCAGCCACTGTGCTGTGGCACATTAGTGTGTCGTAACAGATCAATACGTGCGTGTGTACTGACTACAAATAATGTATCTTTATTCATTTATCAATGCCAGCTACCTATAGATTTTTGGGACATTTTGGGACCTGTTTTGTTTGGTGTGCTGTGAGACTTTTCCAATTAAAAAGATGTGCCTTGGCTCAATAAGATTTGGCTAGCACTGGAATAGTGATTAGCATGTCTGCCTCACAGTTCCCGAGGTTCTTGATTTGAATGTTAGCTGTGAAGTTTCCATGTTCTCCCTATGCTTGCGTGGGTTTTCTCAGTGTATGCCGACTTCCTGCCACGTTCCAAAAACGTGTTCGGCACAATGAAGACACCCTTAATAGTCCATCGGTGTGAATGGGAACGCGAAAGAGGCAGGATAGGTTGCGGGTGAACTGGAGCCTAACGAGGACAAGCCCTACTTTAGTCTCCACATACGTTTATAAGTCAAGTTAGGTTGTTTTGTTTTTTTTAAGAAAGAGAGTGATAAAACTAGCTTTTATAGCCACCTTGCTGATGTTGATGCCCCTACTGGCTTGTAATGAGGAGAATAGCATCTCTGTTGTTGCATGGATGACTCCACTTGAGCAGTTTTAATATCGGGTGGACCAATCAGGACACCTAAAAGGTTTCAAAAGATTTCTGCATGTCTTTCTTAATTTTATGGGAAATAAAATATTTTTATTTTTTGAAAAACACTGACAACAGGGACAACACTGGTTTTTAAAGCAACATATGAAAGTAACTATTTTACCTTGAAATAACAGCTTCTGAGTCATGTTGATGCCGCACGGACTTGGAATGAGAAGAATAGTTTCTCTGTTGTTGCCATGACGACTTAACAGCTCAGGCTCTTACTTACTTACTTTTAAGTGGAGATGAAATCCTGACTGTGGTCTTGTTAGTATGTTTTCCAATTTTTTCAAAGGAAGAGCTTAGCAGATGTGACAATACTATATTTTAAAGTTACATATACAGGCGTGTGAAAAAGCGTTTGCTCCCTTCGTGAATTCTTATTTTCTTGCATGTTCGGCACCTTTAAATGTTTCCCCTCATGAAACAAACTTAGATATTAATCAAAGACAACAAAAAAGTAAACAAAAAAATGGAGTTTTTAAATGAAGGTTTTTATTATTGGGGGGGTTAAAACATAACTGTGGTTTATCATACCCGAGTTCAATTTCTCTAGCCACACCCAGGCCTGATACTGGCACACCCGTTCTCAATCAAGAAATCACTTCAATAAGGCCTGCATGACAAACTGAAGTAGATCCTCAGAAGCTTGACATCATGCCGAGAGCTAAAGAAATTCATGAACAAATGAGAAAGAAAGTAATAGAGATCTATCATTGTGGGAAAGGTTATAAAGCCATTTCTAAAGCCTTGGGACTCCAGCGAACCACAGTGAGCGCCGTGAGCCACAAATGGCGAAAACACAGAACAGTAGTGAACCTTCCCAGGAGTGGCTGGCCGACCAAAACCACCCAGGAGTGAAATGACGACTCATCAAAGAGGTCAGAAAAGACCTCACAACAACATACAAAGAACTGTTGGCCTCATTTGCTTCAGTTAAGGGCAGTGTTCATCACGCCACCATAAGAAAGACACTGGACAAAAATGGCCTGTTTGCTGCCTACTGTCCACAAGCAAGGCATTGTCCCCATCACCCCAGCTCAAGTGGTGCAGCACTCTTTCACTCTGAATCTCTCCTTGCATGCCTGCATGTGCGTGATCTACTTCTTTGTCTTGTGTACAACACAAAGTATACATCAGAGTGCGAGTTCAATTTCCCTTTGAGGGACTATAATGAGTATTATTAATTAAAAATACATATAACAGCTTCGTTCATGCCACATTGGCTTGCAATGAGGATAATAATGGCTTTGTCGTCGCCATGACAACCTAACTTGAGTGGTTTTTAATATTGGCGGCCCAGCCAGGATACTTCTCGAGATTTAATGCTATTCCTGCAGGACCTCATTATTTTTATGAGATGATCGTGTTGAGAGTTAATGGTATTTGCCCCCCCCCCAAAAAAAAGATTGACAACAGTGACAAACTCGCTTTTAACGGTATGTAATAGTTGCACATCGATTTGCTATCAGAATCATGTTTGTTCATGAATGCTTTAAAGAATTCCTTAGCGCATCAATGCCATGGACAGGGTAACAGAAATTAACACAGATCCTACGGTAAATATAAACCTTCAAACAACTGCTACATTCACGCAACACATCACAGCAAAAAGAGCATACAACAAAAGAGAGCTACAAATAGTATTTAAACACCAACATGTTCAAGCTTGTTGCTAGCATGTAATGTGAAACGCTATAGATGGGTTAACGGAAATTAACATAGATGTTATGGAAATGATAAACCTTCAGACAACTGCTACTTGAATCCACACGGCGCAGCAAGACATAAATACTGCATAAAACAATACAGTGGACCCCCACTATTAGCTGGGCATCGACACCGGGCCGGACCTCGAGTAGCAAAAATCTGCGGATAATTGACGGACGGATTGCATTGTTTAACTCCCAAAAAATCTTGAATAAGCAGCGATACACTGCGAATAAGTGTTTTCGGGGTTGATTCCATTTCAAAAAAAGAAAACAAAAAGAAAAAAGAAAAAACATGAAAACAATTGGGGGGAAAAAAGTAGGCGTGGGCATAAACATTGCCTAATCGATGCATTACTATATTCCTCTCCCCAATTCAATATAATGTAAAGTCAGCAAATCCTCCGAATCGATTCACCCCCCCTGGCCAGTAGGGAGCACTTTGCATGTGATCTGCATCGTAGGGACGAAGGTCACGCTTGACCAAAGCACAACAAAATGGTGACCAAATATTTCGATTCCAGCAGCGGCGTAAAACCAGAACCTTCAACTTTTAAATCTGATGTTTGGGGTTATTTTGGATTCCCGTGTAAATCCAGAACACAGGAAGTAGACAAAAGTAAGGTCTTTTGTTGGCTTTGTCATGCAGAAGCTTTATTTACATCACAATTTGCAAGAGGAAAGACATATTATGGGTGGCACGGTGGGCGACTGGTTAGAGCGTCAGCCTCACAGTTCTGAGGACCGGGGTTCAATCCCCGGCCCCGCCTGTGTGGAGTTTGCAGGTTAATTGAATACTCTAAATTGCCCGTAGATGTGAATGTGAGTGCGAATGGTTGTTTGTTTGTATGTGCCCTACGATTGGCTGGCGACCAGTTCAGGGTGTACCCCGCCTCCTGCCCGATGATAGTTGGGATAGGCTCCAGCACGCCTGTGACCCTAGTGAGGAGAAGCGGCACAGAAAATGGATGGATGGATGGAAGGAAGACATATTATTTAAGTTTACATGCATACATACATCTTACTTACTTGATCTTGAAGCATTTAAATAAATATCGAATTGAATCACAACATAAAGAAGTCGAATTGAATTGTGAGGTTCTTAAAAATACCCAGCGCTAATATATTGTCTCTTCTCTGTGGGAGCAACGACTATTGCAGTAGTTGGGGACCTTCTCCGCCTCTCATTGTTGCTCTTAAAATGCTATGTAAAAAAAATATATATAATAATAATTATAAAGTGGCGGTGCGAAAGTTGAACCGCGTTCATTCTCTATAACAGCTTCTGAGTCACACTTAGTGTCACGGCCCAACCATCCAAAATCGGTGGACCAGCCAGAAAAACCTCATTTTGTGTTAGCACTGGGTTAATGAATTTTAGAAAGTCTGTCAGGTAAGTTTTTTTTTTTTTTAAGATGGTCGATAATCCATCCATCATCAGTGAAAACATGAGCCGTGTGTCATTAATGCGCACCAACCTCCCTCCCCGTTCGCACGGCATAATGGGATGAGACCGCGGGGCTCGCCCACATCACACCACTCCTGCTCTATTCATGAAGCCGGCGCCCGATTGGCCGAGCGCAGCAAGGCCACAAGCTCAAAGGGTTGTGAAAAGTGCGAAGCGAGGTGTGTTTGGGGGGTGAGCGCGGCGAGGTGATTACTGGGGCTCCTAATTTGAGTAATGAGGAGGCCAGCGTAAGACGAGTAAGTACGTGTCGGGAATAAGGATGCGGGAGACGGGACCTGTACGCTAACCTAACCAACATCTAGTTTGAGACAACATGGTGCAATGCTAACAAGTGGTTAGCACGTCTGCCTCAGCCGAGAGGTCCTTCACAAACAACACTAATGGGCAGTGTTAACTCATTAGATGTAGCGGGATTATGTAATTTAATTTTTAAAAAATTATGTAACTATAATCTATTACATTACTTGGAGAAAATGTGTAATTAAATTACAGTTGCTCTTGGAAATTTCCATAATTACAATTTTAGTTCCATTTAAAAAATAGCTTTGAAATAATTTAGAAAAGATCAGATTTTTTTTCACATCACTTCCCCCCCCCGTCTAAAGTCAACGCTTGTGATTGACTCTCTCTGGTCAAGTGCAATTCTGCGGTAGTCCAAATACAACCTCGAAGCGCCACCTTGTGGCACAATCTGTTAGTTTGGCTGAGATTTGAAAAGGTTCGACTCATAGTTACACTTGAACACGCGCGAGAACACTGACTTCTGAACAGATTCATTTTTAAAATTTGGGACTTTTTTTAAATGGAAGATTCACTTATCTGCGTTGTCATATGAAGGGATATTGTCTTAATTGTTCACTTTTGTCATTAGGTCAACATGGTATTATGTTTTCCATATGCTGCACAAATATAATGCAACAAACCTTATTTAATTATGTATTTACATTTCATCATGTTTTGTTATCCGTTTATTATTTGTGTAAAGAACAAATATGTGGTTAATGCCGAAATAATGATCTATGGTTGTAATACACTTTTTTAGAAGAATCATCCGCCGGTTTTGTCGATGCATTCATTCAAAATTAATAACAGTAATCCAAAGGTAATGAAATGTAATTAGTTAGATTATGTTGAGAAATTGAAATTGGTACACTACGATAACATTTCCAAGACGGTAACTTGCAATTGTAACCAGTAGTCAGTCAAACACATACTGTATAGAAAATGAATACACTCCCAAAGAGCTTCAGGAAGCCAAACGTCCCAGAGGGGAACCGGCCACACTAGGCCACGCCCCCTTTAAAGGCGCACAGTTGTTGGAACGAATTCAACTTGTAAGTCAAAGTACCACTGTACCTCCTTTTTTTTTGTGCCCAGAATCTGATCATGGGGAAGTTTTTAGTCTAAGTTTATTGTTGTGGTGTTTATGGAGACAAAATAAGGCATTCGGAACAAAATGGTTGTCATTCCTAAATGGTCAATTTTCACATGTATTAACTAAGTGTAACCTCATTAGCGGAGGTAATATATGCATGTTTCACTGGTTGTTATAAACTGCTAAAGATGAAACAGAGAGGCTTACAAGTCAGTGTTACATCAATATGACTCTGAAGCTGTTCAGGTATAATTGTTACATATCATTTCTTGAAAAACGAGGCAGTATTTTACACAAAATAGTCGTCATTCCTGAATAGGTGAATGCCATATTTTGGAGAGAATTCTTCAACGAAATGTAAGATTACGCACATGAACAAAAACGTGTTGGAACCAGGAAACAAATGGACCAAATTACATTTTTTTTAAAGCAACAGTATGTAATAGTTAGAATAATACCTTCAGAGTCATGCTGATGTTATACTCACTTGTAAACGTCTCTTTCTCTTCTTTAGCTATTCATACCAATGGTGGACCAGCCAGGACGCATCTCGTGAGGATTTGTGTGTGTGTGTGTGTGTGTGTGTGGGAAATTACACACATACACACACAGACACATGTTGGAGCCTGGAAACAAATGGACCAAATTTTCCTTGAGATTTCTGTACTTGTTGTTTTTGAAAGCAACAGTAAGTAATAACTGTAACTGGGAATAAGAGCTTCAGAGTCACGTTACACTGTGACACTGACTTTTCAGCGTCTCCGTGTTGTCTTTAGCTGGTGGACCAGCCAGGACACATCTGGCTGCCATTCCTAAATGCAAAATGTATGTGATCCAGCTGTAACCTTCTTGGTGGCAGTCTTACAGTATGTGCATTTTAGTGATTCCTGTTCATAATGGCTGTCATTAACATCTCTTCCTGTGTGTGCGTGCGTGTGCGGGTTCAGGTCCTGGAGCGTCTCTTCCAGAAAGGCTTCAGCGTGGCGGCGTCCTGCGGCGGCGGCGTGGACTCGTCGCAATTCAGCGAGTACGTGTTGTGCCGTGAGGACCGGCGGAGTCTCTCCATCAACACGCCCATCAGGATAAAACAGGAACCTCTGGACTAGAGACCCAGGGAAGGGACCGCCCGGCCAAATCCACCGGGAATCCCCGACCACACACCCACGCCCTCATAGCAGAGGCACGTCCAACCTTCTGAGGGGAATGTAGACGCGGAAAAAAAAATTATAATAATTGAAACAAAGGTTTGGAATTCTGCCCAAAGAGCAAACAAACACGTGAGCAGCTTATTTGAACCTTTAGGACCACCGTGACCACCGCGACCGATCATTATGGAGGTTTCCTACTTGGAAGAAGACGGACACACGGAAAAAAAATAATTTAAAGAATGACTGGGATTATTTCTCCAATATGAAGGACGTACAGTATTATGTTCGTTATGTGGAGCTTGTTGGGAGGGAGGGTTTTTTGGTAGGAAGCGGCTGGCAATGCATTCCGGATGGCGTCGCTTTTTCATTGTATTCCCCCCCCCCCCCCCCCCCACAAACACGGTCGGTTTATGTTCTCCTTCAACATATCTCTAGAGGACTTTGAGTCACAGTTTTAATGAATGTTTTTCAAAAAGACGCCAATAGTTTACCAGTACATCTCGCCAAGGCAGGAGGCGTACTCTAAATGTTCGGTAACGTTTGATTTTTTTTTTTTTTTTTTTTTTTGCACTTAATCGTCTGCCAGAGCATGGTTCTGCTGTGTCCACATGGACACAGGTATTTTAGAAGTGTTTTTTTAATTACTTTTTATTACACTAGCACTATATTTATCTTCCCCAACCAAAAATACAATACATTGCTAATCAATGAAAAAACATGTATCTCCACATTTTTAGGAAAATGATATATATTTTTTTGATAGAAACAACCAAATTAAATGACTGTTTAAAAAACAAAATGAGATACATGGAGAAAATCAATCAAATTGTATTAATTTATTTTACTTGTCCCCCTAACAAAAACATGCAATACATTGCCCTCCAATGAAAAACATGTATCTCCAAATTGTTTCCTTTTTAACCAAAATATAAAAAATGGATTGGCGATACATGCTTCTCATTTGACACCAGTGAAAAATAGCAATAGTTAATTTATTTTTTCTTTATATTTTTTTCCACAACAAAAATATAAATATTTGGCCAATGAAAAACATTTATATCCACAATTTTGTCTTTTTAAAATCAAAACATGAAGAAAAATATTTTTCTGATCAAAAATGATATATGTTATAAAATAAACTGGAGAGCCATAATTAAAATAATACAATTTTTATTCTCAACAAAAAAGACAGTACGTTGCTGTCCAATTAGGAGATAGCAACTCCTACTACTACATCTATATATATGAATATATATATATATATATATATATATATATATATATATATATATATAATTATTGGTCAAGTACAAGTACTGTAAAGCCAAGAGCATCGCCAAAGAAACCGGTTTTGCTAATCAGAAGGTGAAAGACAGCTGTTTTGTCAAAAGCCACCTCAACAAAAACAACAAAAGCAAACTGAAGGAAAGGGAACTCATTTGTGTAGTGAAAAAAAATCACTCAAAAAATACATTCAATTAATTTCAAATCTCATTTGAATTCATTTAAAATCAATACATTTTATGAAAAAAACATTTAAAAAAAGTACATGTGTTCATGTGGACATGGCCTTTTCAAGTCATTTTCAACTACACTGTAGGTACCAAAGCTGACAGGGTACGTATTTTATTGATTGTACAAAGATGTTTTTTTTTTTAACAGTGTGTTTAAAAAATAAAGAAATAAAGGGGCACGTGCAGTGCTGGTTCCAAAGATCTCTCACTGACTTAACTGACTGACAGTCCACAATAGAGCCACCAACTTTCCATCTCGACGCAGATTAGCTGAGGAGCGCCTTTTTTGGCAGAGAGCATTTCTTTTCTTTTTCAGGGTGGTTGCGCTCCCCACAAAGAAGTGGTCGTGGGCGGGCCGTGTTTTCTCTCCATCAAAGCTCGGGGTGCGTGCGTCATGTTCCACATGCTCTTTGTTGCTTTTCAAACACATTGATGGGAAAGATTGGATGTTTGTGGGTGCTTTCTATACACATATATATATATATATATATATAAACTGTCTTTTTTTCCCGGATTGGAAGAAAGATGGTTGTGGCATCGGCCTCCCACACTCCCAACAAAGCAGTACTGGCTCTTCTCCATTGGGGGCGCTCATAGAATCAAACCACACTTGCGACGAGGATTTTGGAGCTCACCATGTTGGGTTCCTGCGCCAGTGGAAATAAAGACTCCCAAAAGATTGCTCTGAGAACGGCTTTTTCCAGGGTTAAATTTGAATCCACTAAAGACGCTGTTTTCCTCTGGACGGGGTGTTATTTATTTGGTTTGGCAGCAATAAACGCACCCCCTCGCAGCCCTCGGACCACTTGGAACCACATGAGCACACCCAATTATCCGGACTTGTGTTTTTAACCATTCAAAAAAGAAAAACCCTACAAAAAACAAAACATGAAAAGCATCACATTGTGTACATATGGACTGAGGCGTTTTAAAGGGTATAATAATAATAATAATAATGTACATTATTTAAAGTGTTTAACAACAATTAGACTGTGGTGTTAAAGGGCATGTGTTATTTTGCAGTGTCTTCTTCATTTGACTTTTCTGGCATATTTGCAATAATAAAAGGATGTTCTGTATAGCCCTGTGTGTCTTCTTGCTTTGCCCTTTCCATATTTATAATTTCAATTTCAATTTAAAAGAAGTTTTACTTTGGTAAATCATTTGGAATATTACAAGACAAATGTTTTATTTATTTACAAAAAGCAATCACCTCAAAAATCTTCCAGTGTGGGTGCTGTTTTGAATATTTGCATTATTTTGGGTTTTAAAAAGTACAAAAAAAACAACAACATTCTCCATTCTTTTTAATTTTGACAGGAACAGTGACACTTTTGTTTTTAAAAAAAACTTGCTTTTCGAGCAAACATTTGCTGTTTTTGGCTATTGAAAACTGCAACTGTTATAAACTTGTACATGCCACCACTGAACACATGCATCCTTCATTTTTATACAGCCCACAATTTGTTGGGTTTTGACAGGAAGCGAAACAGGAATAACAATGCTCTTTTTTTCAATCTGCTTCCAAACCTTCCAAATGCCATCTGTCTCAAATGCAAGGCGGAAACAACCAATCAGAATAGCTTGAAAAAGGACATTTTGGGCAGTTCCAACCCAAATTATCTTGCAAAAATGAGAAAAGGATATCAAAGAGTATAAAACCTAAAATTTAAAAAAAAAAAATGATAGACGACGACTGGTTAGCACATCTGCCTCACAGTTCTGAGTTGAAATCCCAGCCTCGCCTGTATGGAGTTTGTATGTTCTCCCCGTGCCTGCGTGGGTTTCCTCCCACATCCCCAAAACATGCATGGTAGGTTGATTGAAGACACTAAATTGCCCACAGGTGTGAATGTGAGTGCGAATGGTTGTTTGTTTACATGTGCCCTGCGATCGGCTGGCGACCGGTTCAGGGTGTACCCCGCTTCTCGCCCAGAGATAGCTGGGATAGGCTCCAGCACGCCCGTGACCCTAGTGAGGAGAAGCGGTACAGAAAATAGATGGATGGGTGGATGATGGAAAAGGAGCTCTAAATGTTTTCTTTCCAGTACTACTTCTTGTAGTGTGCACTGCCTTAGAAATGGAGTGAGCTCCAATAAGAGTTGATTTTGGTAAAAATCCAAATGATAATAATGAAGAAATAAACAAAAGTCAGTGTTTTTTTCAGTTTAGTAAACAGCTTATTTATTTGTTTATAAAATAGGTACAAATACATCAGTATTGTTTGTCTTTTTTTCATTTCACACAAACAGGAAAATTCCAAGATATGTACAAGAGTTTACCAAAAATAACGTGGTTCTAATAAACACATAGGTCTTGTAAACAGTATTTACAAAGTATCCTTACGGTGAAAGTGTTCCTTTTTCATTTTTTTTTTTTTCCTTTGAATATTGTCCGAAGATTTTGGCTATAAAGCTGCAAGCAGTAAAAATGCCAAGAGCAAACAAGGTTGTTGTTATCAAAAAATCAGTCAAGATCGATGCTGTTGTGCTTGTTAAAGAACAGAAAATATAGGAAAATGTGCATAAAACCCAATTGATAAAAAAACAACAATGTAAAAATGAAAATATATTACAAGGCATGACTTTTGAGGGAAAGTGTCAATACTGTTTAAAAGTTTACATTTCCTAGCAATATCAAACAGACAGCTTTAAGTTGCCAGCTAAAACAGGGACTTCATCAAAAAATTAACACAATAAAAGTGCTGTCAAAACTCACAACAAAGCGCAACCAACGGTTTGAAATATTTCAATTAATCTAAAGAGAAAAGCTGCATAGGCCAAGATATTACATTTAAATTATCAGTCATTAAAACAAACAAAAATACGTACAATAAACGTGAATGATTTAGCGATTATACATTTATAAAATCTTTAACAATGTAACGTGACGAGTAACAACAAGCCTGAATGCCTCACTCTTTCTTCACTGCGTGTGAGTTGACTCATGTGCACTAAAAACACTTGATGGGCTTAAAGATTCCTTTTTCTCCGAACATTTGCACACACCACGTCTGCAGTCATAAAAATAAAGTGTGTGGGCTGAACTTGTAACTACGGCAACTAGTCTGTCTCGTAGCAAACGTTAACAGGTGAACACAATAAAAGTGTATGAACATGTATTGAGGCCACTGAAATGAATTGGAAAACATGTGAAAATACAGTTGTAATGTTACGAAAATAAAGTCCTGTCCTGTAAAAACACAGAATTCTTTTCAGAAATACTTTGGACATAAAAGTAACATTATGAAAGAAACATATTTTATTTATATATGAGGAAAACAAACTCAAGTTTCCGTGACGTCATTTTTTTTTTACGCGAGAAATGTATCGTTTGCAAATGTTTTTAAAAAAAGGTTTAAATATTACAACAACAAAAACAAAGTAAATGACTATTAAAAAAAAAAAAGGCTTTTTATTTTAGAAAAAAGTCACCATGTCACAGGGAAAAAATAATTATTTTACGGACAAAAAGTCAGACATTTTTAAGCAAAAAGGGTCAGTATCTTTGAGATTTTTTAATGTTCCCAAAAAAAAGTGTTTTTTTTCTTCTACTTTTGTGGAAAAAATGCAATTCAACTTTATCCTTGTAACATGACATCCTGAATCTCACAAAAGTGAGTACGCCCCTCATATGTTTTGCGAACACTTCGACACACAGCCATTGTTTTCTAGACTGCTGGCAACAAAAGTGAGTAGACCCCTAAGTGAAAATGTGCTAGTTTGGCCCAATTATCAAGTTCAGCTCCCAAGTGTCATGTGACTCCTCAGTGTTACAAGGTTTTAAGTGTGAATGGGTAGCAAGTGTGTTAAAGTTGGTTTTATGTGTGCTGGGTCATATAGAGGGGGACAGTAAATGTACTCTGTTATACAAGCTGTGCACTGACTAAATTAGAGCAAAGTGTCATTTTCACATGAAGAAATCTATCTAAATATCCACAAAAATCTCAATGGTGTAGTCGGTGTACCCACTTTTGTGAGAAACTGTACTATCTTCTATTCCTGTAACATTACACCTGTTAGTGGAAAACATTTTTCGTCAGTGTGGCCCTACTACACCTTCGTAAAACTGATCTGAAATGCAAAATATTAACTTACGTTAAACGCACTGTTGATTTATTTTGTTGCTCTGTGAATTGAAAAAAATAAAATAAAATTGAAGAGACCTATTTACATATGGCGAGGGAAATACTGAAATGTGTTGTAGAAATCTCCTTTATTGACACGTGTTCAATAAATAGCAAGTCTTATTTGGATTTGATTGGCTGTACGTTTATAAAAAACACAAAGAAATGGTGGCCCCCAAACATCGCTACACAACATGAAAAGCAAGACAGCAAAGACACAATCAATCATTTTTTGTGACATTTCCCCCTACTGTTTTCTGATAAACATGTAGATGGAAGCTGGCTGATGACGAGCGCACGTATTGAGACACTGAGCTGACACCTGATCTGAAGGCACGTGGCTAGAGGAGGAAGAGGAGGCTACTTGAGGAGGGCGCGATACAGCAGCAGCGAATGGGCCGTGTCTCGCTCCTGCTCCATGTAGAAGATGAAGTCCCTGAGGTTGACGCGGGTGATGCGCTGACGGGCGTACTGGCGCGACGACGAGGTGGGCGTGGACGACGAGCCAGCCGGGGAGCCAGCCGTGCTGCCCGAGAGCTGACGAGAAACAGAAACGAGGAAGATTAGCATCACCGATACGTTATCGAATACAATATACAGTGGATGCACCCACGTTCAAATACTAGTTATTTTCATATGAAAGATCAGACCTAGATAAATCCAATTAAATTCGAAACTTTTGACACCATTTCTGTGAACTCAATTGAAAAAAATCGAATCTATCAAGAATCTTTTTAAAGACTTTCTATTTAGAGAATGCCAGGAAAAGCATAATAGAACATCTGAACTTTTCGAAGGTTTAGCTGACTCCCATTTAACATGAGTTTGAATGTGAATTTTGAACGCAGCCACATCCCCACTGATCACATTACTTCAATTGTTTATTTTACTTTACCCCTCTTGAAAAGATCTTTTTTTTTTTTTTTTTTTTACGACTAAGTTATAGATGTGTCATATGAATGGTGAAAAAAGTTTAGAAATGATGTATACTACTTTGGTGTCAATTTTTTAAATCACAAAAATCTGGCATTTGAACAGGGGTGTGTAAACCTTTTATGTCCACTGTAATTATCAGCATTGAATACAGGGAAAAAAACTCATCAATTAGGCGAATAAAGTTAAGTTTATTAAGTAATAAAGTGAAACATTTTGTTTGTTTTGTTGAGGAAAAAAAGTGATATTTGTCCCCAAAAAAGCATTTTTTTCAGAGAAAAATCTTTTTTTTTCTATTTTTCAAGTTGAAAATATTTTTTTTCAGAACATCCAAATTCCACACAGGCGAGGCCGGGATTTGAACCCCGGTCTTCAGAACTGTGTGGCGGACGTGCTAACCAGTCGGTCACTGTTCCGCCTGATCTAAAACATAACAAACTCTTCATAAAATAAAATATTTATAAAATAAATCAAGGCAAATTCAGCAGATGTGCTAAACGGTCGGCCACTGTTTTTCTTTCAGGAAAAAGTATTGTTTTTTTTCCCAAAGGAAAAAAGTTACATTTTCAGGGAAAATGTAGCATTTTCTTGGAAGTAATTATTTTAAGAGTCACTAATTTTAAGAGAAAATGCCATGTTATTTTTTTTTAATGGAAAAATGTCATGGAAAAAAAATATTTTAAACTAGATTTTTTTTTCCAGGACAAAGTTGCATTTACTAAAAACGTCATAAACTACAACTTAAAACTAGACATTCCATGTTGGGTTTTCCGTTTGGGTTATCTTACACTAATGTATTGGATTTTATTGTCTTTGGGATTGTTTCCATGGTGAATTACAACCCTGGGATGTAAACAACGCTTCAGTATGCTGTCCATTCACTGCATTCCAGTAGTGCTGATGAGAAGGAATGTTCAATTGTTAAAATCATACATGAGATTTCAGATTATTTTGCCCTTTAGGTCAGACAAGAAAAACCTTGGCAACAGTTGTGAAAACAAACCTTTTCGGTCTTTGATGGGTATCACCAGTCAATGCAAGTAAATAATGCTACTGATGATGGCTCTTTGTATTTGTTCTATAAAGAATGATACATAGCAGCTGATGGGGAATCAATTAGCGCGATGAAAAGAAAGGTGGTCGAGTGCCAAGTTGAAGCGGGGGAACAAGACAGAGTGTGGACAATTACACTGATTGCAACATTGTGTAAACAGACAGCACGCAGTGCAGACATAACCTAATTGTTAACATGTGACACATTCATAATATGTTTTTCTACGAGTGGACTCGATAACCTTTACAACATTCCGTACTGTAAATCGCTACATTACCAAATGTGGTTCCAGAGAGAGGAGGAAGAGGATTAGTGTCGCTAATGTTTCCTTTATACATACACAACACGCAAGAAAGAACCCATATTTTTGTCAGGGAAAAAGTTGGACAGTGCAAACTCGATAGAACGGACTAATAGGGGCAGGGGCTTGTTCGTTACATTGAAGCACCTTTTTTTCCAGGCTGTATGCACCCATATTACTGTACAGTACAAAATTATTGTTTTGTAGTTTTGTTTCATGGCTGAAATGTTATTGTAAATAAATATTTTTTAAAAAGTTTCACATTTCATCCAAACTTACCACACACCGCGGTGTGCTTGGTCATGGTGACATTGTTGACGTACAGTACTCATCATAGGCGAGTCGCTTTTATGAGCATCAAGGAATTCGTGTGCTTCCTAGTTCCAAATCTGTTGCCAAAGGTGAACGGCTTGACAAAGAAAAAAACTGTTACTGTACCAAAAATAGCAAGTATCAGACTCCTCAGCGTTAACAACGCAACCATGCTGCGCTCTCTCTGCCAGTGCTCCATTTACAATAGACATCCATCCATCCATTTTCTGAGCCGCTTCTCCTCACTAGGGTCGCGGGCGTGCTGGAGCCTATCCCAGCTGTCATCGGGCAGGAGGCGGGGTACACCCTGAACTGGTTGCCAGCCAATCGCAGGGCACATACGAACAAACAACCATCCGCACTCACATTCACACCTACGGGCAATTTAGAGTCTCCAATTCATGCATGTTTTTGGGATGTGGGAGGAAACCGGAGTACCCGGAGAAAACCCACACAGGCACGGGGAGAACATGCAAACTCCACACAGGCGGGATTGAACCCGGGTCCTCAGAACTGTGAGGCTGACGCTCTAACCAGTCCGCCACCGTGCCGCCTTACAATAGACAATACAGTAGATATAACCATCATCACATGGCCGCCACGTCAATGCACCACATTCAACATGGCCACCACGTAGGCACGTCTTTTGGAATTGGATCTCGCAATATTTTGTATCTGTGACCCGGATACCCATTCTCTGCCTGCATTGCGCCACAGCGCCAGTAAACATCCATCCATTCCTCCATTTTCCAAACCGCTTATCCTCACTAGGGTCGCGGGCGTGCTGGAGCCTATCCAAGCTAACTCTGGGTACAACCTGAACCGGTTGCCAGCCAATCGACAAACAACTATTCACATTCACACCTACGTGCAATTCAGTCTTCAATTAACCTACCATGCATGGTTTTGGAACGTGGAAGGAAATCGGAGTACCCAGAGAAAACCCACGCAGGCACGGGGAGAACATGCAACCTCCATACAGGATTTGAACCCCAGTCCTCAATGAGGCAGATGTGCTAACCAGTCGTCCAACGTGCCAGCCGACAGTAAACAACAGCGGCCAATTCTCGTACTAACAGACTTTGTCAACGGCAGTTTAAGTGACAAATGTAAACTATTTTTGGACAGATTGTTTAGTTCCGACGGTCCGTTTTATCCGATATCTGTTATATCGGGGACTATTTTATTGGGGTTCCTTTGTATTTTGGAGAAAACCATATTTTCCCCCCCCCCAAAATGTCACATATTTCAAGGACAAAAAATCTTCAGGAAAAATAATTTTTCTAGGTAAATTAATATTTTTCAAGGAAAAATACACAATTTGAAAAGTTGTTTTTTCCCCCGAAAAAAGTCACATTTTTCAATAAAACTGATGACGGCATATTCTTCCCACCAAAAAAGTTTTATTTTTCCAGATAAATATGTTTGTATGTATTTCTTTCCCCAAAAATTATATATTCTGTCAAGTCAGGTTCGAAAAAAAAGTCTAAACATAAAGTTGAAGATATCAAGGGAAAAAAATGTCAAGAAAAAAAGCCAAATCTTTGAAGTCATATTTTCAAGAAACCCCTCATATCTTTTTTGGACAAGAAAGTTATTTTTTTCCTTGGAAAAAAGTCAGACATTTTAGAAATGTAAAATATTTTTTTTTGAAAAGAAGTCCTAATTTTTCATGTTGAAAAAGTCATAATATTTTAGAAGAAAATAAAAAACATTTTTCATGGACAAAAACAATATAAAACAAGAAAAAGTAATTTTCTAAATAGAAAAGTCATATTTTTAGAGTCATATTTTCAAGAAAAAAAAATGTTGAAGAAAAAAAGTCCCACTTTTAAAGATATAGTCCCTTCTAAAAGTACTGGAACGCCAAGGTCAATTCCTTCGTGTTTGTTGTATCCTGAAGACATTTGGGGTTTAGATCAAAATGAGTGATGCTTGATGCAGTTATTGCAAGTAAGGGTTATGCCACCAAATATTAAATGTTATTCAATTTAAGTTAATTTCATAGTCTGTTCCAATACTTTTGCTCACTTGAAAAGTGGGTAGCTTCAAACAAAAGGTACTCTGTCCACAGTTGTTTAAAACATCTCGATGTAAATACTATGAAATAAAAGTTGGAATTCTGAACTTTTGTTTAATATTCATCTTCTGAAACCCAAATGTCTTCAGTATACGACAAAAACAAAGGAATTGGTCTTGTTGTTCCAATACGTTTGGAGAGGACTGTACATGTTGAAGAAAAAAATAAAATCCTATTTTCCAGGTAAAAACACAGTCGTATTATCCAATAAAAGTCACTTTGAGAAAAAAACTAAAATACTAAAAACCCCCTCATAAAAAAAAATAAATAAATAGTAACATTTAAATCCCACATTACCAAATATTGTTCCATGCACTTACAAGCACTACATTAGCGAATATAGTGCCTTGCCCTACTGTATAGAGTGCTACTTTAGCAAATATGGTTCCTTGCCAGCTGAAGGTTTACATTTGGGGAGGGGCAGTGTCTCGTTCTAATCGTGTCAATCACAGCTTGAGCATATGTCAAAGATGAGCCCGCTCCCGGTCACGCCAATTACTGCCAATCACAAGAAAGCACGGTGACAGCACAGTAGAGTCGACCAATCAAAGCCATGCGTCCACCTGGATAGATGGACATGGACTGGCCGCGGGGACGAGGGAAACATTGAGTGTGGCGAGGAGCGAGCACTTCCCGCGGCGACAGGGGCTATGCTAGCCTAAAGTGACACAAATGCACATGGAAAGGTCAGTGCCTGTACAGGAAATTCCTTATCTGGCTTTACCAAAATAACAGCGCTAAGACATTACCTTGATATTCATGCTTATCAAACAGAACCAAACTGTTCTGCTCGGTGGAAAAGGATATTCGGCTCATGTACAGTATTTTGGGAGCCTTTGCATCTGAAATGCCAGAAAATGAATGCCCAACAGGACCAAACTGTGCTGCTTGGTAGAAATGGGACACTTCGGGTCAGATATTTCTAGATCTTTCACAATAGAAACATGCCCACAAAAAAATGCGTAGGAAGCATCTTGCCTGGTGAAAACAGGTCACTACGGGTCAGCTATTTTGGGACCCTTTACAATAGAGACGCCAAAAAGCTCATACCAAAAAGAACCAAACCCTACTGTTTGGTGGAAACAGGACACAAAGCATCACATATTTCGGGACCCTTCACAACCGAAGCAAGAAAAATGCGTAACCAACAGAAGGGAACCAAACAGCTTGGTGGAAACGCAACACTACGGGTCAGATATTTTGGGAGCCTTTATAATCGAAATGCCAAAGGGAACCTGTTTTGATGGCAACAGGAAACTTCAGATCAGATATATCAGGACTGGACAGATTTTTACAATGGAAACACCCCAAAAATCTGCAGAGGAACCATATTTCTTGGTGAAAACAGGACACTATGAGTCAGATATTTTTGGGACCGTTTAAAAAATGCATGTGGCACGGGACCCAACTGTACTGCTCGGTAGAGAAAGGACACTCCGGCTCAGATATTGCAGAACCCTTTCACTATGGAAAAGTAAAAAAGTAGAAAGCAGCACAGCGAGGTCAGAGCGGGTGAAAGGAAACGCGAAGAAGAGGGGAAAAAAATGCGGAGCAAGTCAGATCCACGAGGCAAAAAACAGCATCTGTCATTTTATCTGTTGACGGGCGCTTCCGGGCGTCATGTCACATGACATATCCGTCCTACGGAACGCGCGGGAATACTTTCAATACATTGCTTCAGACGTTTGACTTGTTCGGAGGAACAGGAAAGTAGAGTCAGTGGACCTGAGGAAAAGGAGGAGGTCAGGTCGAGGGGGATTCAGCAGAGCCCTGTATTTTGTCACTGTTTATCATGATCGTCACAGTTCATATTCTTATGAAATGACAACATGATATAACAACTGAATGTCCATTTCTTTCATTATAAGCCAATTAGCTTTGGGAAATCTCATGTTTTGGCTCATAGTGAGGTGTTTGGCATTGTAGTTTAAGCTACCAAATATGGTTCCTTGCCCTATAAAGTGCTATGTTACCAATTATGGTTCCTTGCTTAGCTAAGCGCTAGGTTGGAAAATATGGTTCTTGCGCTATTAAGGCCTATGCTAGCAATATGGTTGGTTCATTGCAGTAAAAAAAAAGCCGACACTACCAAACACAGTATGCTTCCCTGTCCTATGAAGGGCTATATTACCAAATAATCTTCCTTACCCTTTACAGTGTTACATTAACAAATATGGTTTCTTAGCCTATGATGTAGGGATGTACAATAACTGTTTTCTTTCCACTGACACTGATAATTGAGAACTTGCTGCTTGTCCAAACCGATAGCATTTTTTAAAATGGTTTATATAAGGGCCAAGGACCCCCACAAAACTGATTGAAAGTTGGAGTGGGGACCCCCTACTTATGTATATTGTGTATAATTGTTTCATATTAAATTGGTCTTAAACTAGGATGCCTTTTTGCTGTCACAATACACAAGTACAATGAGATTGAGATGAGATGCCATGTATAAATGTAACTTGTTATTGTACAATTCATATTAAGATATTAAAATAATGCACAGGTTCAAATTTGTATGTTTTTTTTTTATATTTTAAACAACATATGAATGGGCGATCATTTATGTTACTGTGTACTTAAAGACATTGAAATTGTTGGCTGGGCAAAGAGTGCCAGTGCGAGGGGGGAATGAATGTTGGTGCCGAGCGAAGCCACCCGACACGCGTCATTAGTGGACGTGCGCTTGTGCTGGCATCGCCGAAAGAAGGAGGGCTGTTGTTTGTTTTGCTATTAATTCCATTTGTAGATGATCTAATTTACTGTCAAGTCAGCGAATGCTGGAGAGGAAGATACTGTAGATACAGTGCCATCAAAAAGTATTCTCAAATTCTTATATTTCCCCCACTTTGATGTTTATAATAAACAAATGTAAATATCAGACAAATATAACAAGCGAAAATAAAATGCTGCTTTTAAAGGGTGATTCCATTTATTAAGGAAAAAAACTATTCAAAGTGACATGTCCCTGTGTGAAAAAGTCATTGCGTCCTTTGTTAAATCATGAATTAATTGTGGATCACCAAAACCTTTGGTTAATTTTCACTGATCACACCCACGCCTGATTACCTCCAGATCTGTTCAATCAAGAAATCACGGAAACAGAATCTGTCCCAACAAAATCAAGTCAGACAAAAGATCTAAAAAAGCTGCAACAAAATGACACGATCCAAAGAAATTCTAAAACAATCGAGAAATAAAGTAATTGACATCTATTAATCTGGAAAGGGTTACAAAAGCCATTTCTAAAGCTTTAAGATTCCAACAAACCATAGGGAGAGCTATTATCCTAACATGGAGAAAACATGGAAAAGTGGTGAACCTTTCCAGGAGTGGCCGGCCTACAAAGACTACCCCAAAAGAACAGCAATTACTCATCCAGGAGGCCACAAAGGATTTTGGGAGAACTTCTAAAGAACTGCTGGCCTCCCTTGCCTCAGGTCAGGTCAGTGTTCATGACACAACAATAAGGAAGAGACTAGGCAAAACTGGCATCCATGGCCAACGTGAAAACCACTGCTGACCAAAAAGAACATAAAGGCTCGTGTTCCTTTTGCAAAAATACATCTGAATGATTCCCAAGACCTTTCGAAGAATATTATATGGACTGACGAGATGAAAGTTGAGCTTTTTGGAAGGTGTGTGTCTCGTTACATCTGGTACAAATGTAGCACAGCATTTCAGAAAAAAACAACATCATACCAACAGTCAAACATGGTTGTGGTAGTGTGATCGTCTCGGGCTGCTTCGTTACTTCAGGACCTGGACAACTTGCTGTGATTGATTGAACCATGAATTCTGCTCTTGAACAGAAAATCCTGAAGGAGAATGTTCAGCCATCAGTTTGTGACCTCAAGCTGAAGCGCAGCGGGAAAACATTCCAAAACACACCAGCAAGTCAACTCTTGGAATGGCTTAAATTTTTATTTTTTTTATTTTGGGGTGGCCTAGTCAAAGTCCAGACTTGACTGTGATTGCAATGCAGTGGCATGACCTTAAAAAGGCCGTTCATGCTCGAAAACCCTCAATTTTTGCTGAATTCAAACAATTCTGAAAGGAAACGTTGGCCAAAATATCTCCACAGCGATGTCAAAAACATTGGCAGTTATAGAAAATGTTTGATTTTGCTGCTGAAGATGGCCCAACCAGTTATTAGGTTTAGGGGGCCATTAACTTTTCACACAGGGCCAGGTAAGCCCTTAATAACGTCTCTTCGTACATACAGTATGTTTGTACAGTTGTGTAAGTGCGTGGATATGTGTGTGGTTTTCTAAAAGAAAAGTACAAAAAGGAACAATATGCAAGTGCATAGGGTAAAAAGGTACACTTTACAAAGCAGATTTATCAAAACGCTGTTAAGCCACCAACATAAAAGCAGCCAACAGGGCAATTCCGGTTGCACTTATTTTGAAACTCAGATTTGCACTCTTTCCGGGGCACTACTTAGCGGACTGACGCCAATTTACAGATTGCCACATGGCAAACAGGTTCACTAACATCAAACACGAACAAAGCACTCCGATTAAGCTATTCATAACAGTATCTTTGCATGCACACATATTTGAATTATATGATTTATCCATTGTTGCAAAGTCACGACCCACTTTTATAGAACTTAAAAACATTAAAGAAAATGTTTTGTTTCAAAACACCCTGTGAAAACACATTTACAGTATATTGTATATTAAGGCCATTTATGTGAGTTTGACGTACTGCCAAAAGCATATTGCTAGTCATGATGTAAGCTAGCCAGAGGCTGTGCTGCACTGTATTTGTTTACAGATTAAACTAGTTTCTACAGAGGCAGTTACACTTCATGTCGCTTACCTAATATATTCCATGTGGAAACTTAGTGCGCCTCTGTACTGTACCGGAAAAAGATCTAAATAAGAATACAGGAAATTTTTCACAAGGTGTCCACGACCCATTTTTGAGTTCCAACCCACCAATTGAGAATGACTGGTTTAAGGCACTTAAATTATAAATGAACAATAAATTACTTTGTGGCCCTTTTTTTTAACACTGTAATTAAATATTGTGGCGTTGGAGGAAGTTGACACTAGAATCCCCAGCATGCTGAATGACATCGTCTAAATAGTTTCTAAGAATGACATTGTTAATGTTAGAGGTTAATTCTTCCATAGTAGTTTTAGCAGACATTATGTGTGTTCATCCACCCCTTTTTATTTTATTGTTCATTAACTGTTGGCTTATTTAATCGAAGTGTGCTGAGGTTAATGACTTGCCTCATTTGTGCAAATTAGTGGCCAGTGTTGGCCACTGCGCTTTGAAGTTAAGCTGTTCTTTATCAAAACCGCAGGACCTCTTTCTCGTCTCTAGACCCATCATTGCCACAGTATAAAATTCAACCTGCCACCGTGGCTAGTGGAAGTGGGTGTGTTACCTGCCACTGGTGAAATCCAGCCGCAAATGGCAGGTTGGTGGGCGTTAACATCAAGCCCTAAGTCCATGAAGAAATGTTACCAAACATGATTCCATAGGTTACCAAATAGGGTTCCTCGCTTTATAGAGCACTACATTAGTTTTCTGTCTTCCTCCCTGCTTCTGGTTGCTAATCTCCAGCCAAGCAGAAGTGATGCTCGTAGGTGTCTCAAGGAATTTACATTGAGCGCTTTATTGTGTGAGGAGGTGGAGGTGGGGGTGAAAGGCGGGCTTGAGAGGGGATGGTGTGGGAGGGGGGGGGGGGGGGGGGAGAGTCTTGATGATCTCCGGCTTTGAACCCTGAGTGGCACCTGTGCCTTGATGCCGGAGCCAATATTGGATTTGGCCCAGGTCACAGCTTAGGGCGGTGGGTTAATGGCCCGCTTTGCCAGGCACACACTTGAGCTCGGCCCCCACTTCGACCAACCTGCTGCCTCAGCACAATATCACTGCCGACACAAACGCACACACACATTTCTCCAGGTAGCTCAACGGTAGCTAAGAGTCTTGGAAAAGTGCAAAATGCTGTGCTGCATTGACACTTATGGAAAAAGAGTGTAGTCCCCTCTATGTTGGCTAAGATCTCGAAAAGCCTTTATGATGCAACATTGTTGTTATTACTTTGATGCTGGTTAAAAAAAACACAACACACTGTAAACTCTGATGTCTCTGCTGCACGCAAGAAGGACAAATACAGCAGAACATAGACAGACAGAAACCATGAGAATTTTTGTGTTTTTTACCGAGCGGTCCAGTTGGGTCCAGTTTGCTATTGTACGGTTTGGAATGGAAAACCTTGATGTGGCTTGTTTTTGTTGCTAGGTGCTGCGTTACAATGGAAATGCCAAAAAGTGCGTAGAAAACAGAACCTAAACACTGCTAAGTGGAAACTACAGGTCAGGTATTTTCAGAATCAGAATCATCTTTATTTGTTTATTGTGTTTGTTTATTTTATTTTATCAGCCATTTGACAAAAAATACTTTTGAGACATAAAATCATAAAACACAGTACGAAGAGTCACTGAGCAATGAAAGGTTACCGGTAATGCTGCTACTTTTTATTTTTATTTTATTTTTTAATGACAATTGTGCAAATGATGCAGTCCTCCAGCAATTTGGAGCAGTTTGAAATGACTATTAGAGCGACAATCTCGTACAATGGCAATTGTGCAAATGGTGCAGAGACTTCAAGAAATTCAAGCAGTTTAAAGTGACGAGTAGTGAGATAATCTGGAACAGTGACAATTTTTTTTAAAATGGTGCAGATACCTCTCAAGCACATTTTGGGAGCCTTTACAAAGGAAATGCCAAAAAATGGCGACTAAAATGCAACGCGTACAGACACTATGGGTCAGTTATTTTTTGTGGCATCTACAATGGAAACAACAAAAATGCATATTGAACGGACTCGAACGGTACGGCTTGGTGGAAATAGCACACTATGGGTCAGTTACTGTATTTCAGGACCCTTTACAACGGAAATGTCCACGCCAAATGACTATTATTTACAATTCACTCAAGGCACACCAAAAAGTTGATTCATATCATGAAAGCATTTTTATCCATGTCAATACCGAGTTCAATATGGACCGATCGTCTTAATTCGTAGCTAGCATAACTATTATTATTAGCTCACTGGTGCGCACTCTTCTTTGGTCAAAACTACAAGAGACGACATTTTACTAACGTCTTTAAGCAAAGCAAACTACATCAACACAACATTATCTTGTTGTTTCCTCCTTTGATGGTGATTTCAAGTAGCAAGCCTGCCGGCCACTTGATTAGGGGCAGCGAGCAAGACAGGGTCTCATCGCCATGGTTTTGCATCTAAACATTCTGAACCTGTTTCCCGTATTTAAAAGAGGGTTTCGCGCTTGGTTTGTGGAAGGCTAACAAATATAATAGTGTGGAACATAAAATAAAATGAAAATTGATCATTTGGGGGAAGCCAGCAACCGAACATGAGTCATTGTTTTATTTAACTCGCCCTGAGAGCGTAGCAATCGTATGTGCACATCCTGTGTAACATTGCGTTAAATCTTGGGACTGTACGTACACCTGGAAAAGCATGGAGATGCAGAGTTGAAAAGAGTTATGACATACTTACGTGACTTCCTAGTGTGGCTCGAGTCTTTGTGTCTGACTGGATCCAAGTCAGCCCCTGATCATCCACGAGCGCCAAAATAGAATAGGCAATGTGTTGCAGAATTTTTCGTTGGCATAATGTTTACACGATGAAACGAAAAAAGATGGCGCCTAACCGTGTGGTCGCCTCGGTTACATGCTCTCTTGTACTGTCTTATGTTTTTGCATTTTTTTGTTTGTCTTTGGAGACATTACCCAACTCACTTACACAAGACTTGCTAACATTAGGGAGTCTACACCAGACTTTCTTTCACCAACTTTCACAAATCCGCTTCAGGAGGTATCCATCGCCGCAGCTGCCCCTCACGCTGTCCAACTGCCCTTATCTGTCGCGACCTTCAAGTTCCTTGGAATTACAGTCTCTCAGGACCTGAAGTAGGAGACCAACATCAACTCCATCCTCAAAAAGGCCCAGCAGAGGATGTACTTCCTGTGGCTTCTGAGGTAACACGACCTGCCACAGGAGCTGTTGAGGCAGTTCTACACAGCAGTTGTCGAATCAGTCCTGTGTTCATCCATCACAGTCTGGTTTGGTGCTGTCACAAAAAAAAGACAAACTCCAACTGCAACGGACAATCAAAACTGCTGAAAACAATTGTCGGTACCCCCCTACCTGCCCTTGAGGACTTGCATGCTGCTAGAACAAAGACAAGAACATGCAAACTCCTCTTGGACCCTCCACATCCTGGTCACCACCTCTTCCAGCTCTTTCCCTCAGGTAGGTGCTATCGAACAATGCAAACTAAAAAAATTCCAACAGCTTCTTCCCTCTTGCCATTAACTTCTTAAACAGTTAACTTACAATTCCATTGTAACATGCTGCCAGTTTTGTCTTGAGATTGGTGTCACATCTCTGTCGGGCCAATTATACATTATTCGTGCACTGACTAGTAGTAGTCTCGCCACTCTGCACTTTTTGCATATCGGTTGTTGACCAATACTGGCCACTCATGTGCTTGAGAAGTATCTGCATCATTTGCGCAATTGACTCTGTTACAGACTATAGCACTACTAGTCACTTTAAACTGTCTCTGCGCCATTTGCACAATGGTCACTGTACCAGACTATTGCTCTATGAGTCATTTCAAACTGCTCTAAATTGCTAGGACTCTGCATCAATTGCACAATTGTCCCCCTTCAAAAAAAAAAAAGTATCTGCATAACCACATAACTGGTAACCTTTTATTACTCAGTGACTCTCCGTACTGTGTTTTTATGTTTTTGTCTCCAAAGAATTTTCTGTCAAATGGCTGTCTGTTGTCGTACTAGAGCGGCTCCAACTAACAGAGATAAATTCCTCGTGTGTTTTTGACATACTTGGCAAATAAAGATAAAGATAAATCTGATTCAGATTCTGACGATGGGAAATGTTCTCCTCGTCGCTCTTCATTTTGCGCGGCCTATCCTTCGCTCAGTGGTGCAGTGTGGCTGCCGTTCACATGTTCTAATAGTATGGAAGCCTCACACAAAGGCACATTTTTAAAATAAACAAAAAAATACAAAAGGACACATCAATGATAAACTGTAGTGCTTTTTTTCCGCTGAAACCTGAACCATTTTATTTTACTTCAGGAGCATGCCGTTGCATTGACTGGCAGATAGTGTTTACAAAAATCTAACCCTGACGCCATGGCGACTTTGGGCCCTGGAAGTACTTGCGGTGGCAGAAATATTTTGCCAGAAGTCCCGGTACATCCGTGAGCCCACCAGTGGCTAATGACACAGCCGTCCAACTCTGTCGGCTCACTGTGTGATCCGCATGTGGGCTCACCACGACAATGACAATTTAGCCAGTCTGGAAAAACTCTCGTGTCCCTTTTGACCAAATGGAAGGCAGACCGTGCCTCTAGAATCGCATTTCATCTTAGGATAATTTGTGGTTTAAAACCAGTGGAATAAAATAACATTATTGGATTTAAGATAACGAGACCATTTTCCAGTTTTGCATTGTCATACGCACATCCTCTTAAATCCCTGTAGTGAATGTTTCAATGGTATGTGGTTGTTGAGAGCACTAATATTTGTGATGTGGCATTTGTGTTGTGTGCGGTGAACCGTCTCATCCGGCTCAGTTGGAAACAGATTTGACATCAGACATTCAAATTTGCAGAAATACAATCACTTGTGGCGCTATTGTGATGGTAACACTGGTGGCGTTCATGCAAAGTTCTTAAAATATTATATCACAATCAAGTCCAGTGAAGATCGTAATTAGTTAATCCAGGGTTGCAGTAGCTTTCCACTAACTGTGGGTCTCGCTACTGCTCCATCCATTGTCCCAGACAGAAAGAATAAATGTCACTGAAAACAGCGGAAAAAAAGAAGTCTTTGTTGGTGAGAGTCTTCAGGCTGGCTGGGGGTGGAAGTTAATTAATTTAGCGTCCGGGTGAGAAACCAGTGTCTGTGTCTCAGCTTTGATGAGCTACTTGGGACTGGCTGGTAATTCATTTAGCGTCAGTGTGCGAAGTTAAACCTCCCGTGCTTCTTCTTTGATAAAGAGACAAGGCTTTCCTTAGATGTCTTGTGTACGCAGACTGACTCGGGCATGTATGCGAAACAGCACGAGACTGGGGGTGCTGGGTGTCATCTTTACTGCTGTGTCCGTTACACATTCATTCATGTTGATGCATTGTTGTCCTTTAGCACGATACAGTTTCATTTATGGTACAGGCAAATATTAGTTTTTCCATGGAAATCAAAACATCATAATTGCAAAACCACAATTGTTGTTATAGGAAAAGTAAATGTGCCATTTTGATATCGGACAAGTCGGTCACGCAGTGGATGACTAGTTAGCATATCCGCCTTACGGTTCAGAGGTCGTGGGTCCAAATCTGGGCTCCGGCCTTCCTGTGTGGAGTTTGCATGTTGTCTCCGTGCCTGAGTGGGTTTTCTCCCACAGCCCAAAAACATGCAAACATGCAATTGAAAACACAAAAAGTGCAGATGCAAGTGTAATGTGAATGCATGTTTTATCTATATGAGCCTGCGATTGGCTGACGAACAGTTCAGGGTGTACACCGCCTCTCGCCCAAAGTCAGCTGTGATAGGCTGCAGCACTCCCGCGACCCTGAATGGATGGGTCAGCTACGGTAATTGAAACATTTTGAGGTCTGGACCTTTGCCCTGTGAAATCCCTTGCAACCGGACCCCTCTGATTAATGGAAGATCCCTGGTATATACGTTTATGAGTCCTAATTTGGTATTAAGATATGTGTCAAACCTACTTCAGCAACCTGAGGATCGCAATGCTAACATGCAGCTAGCCTGCCCCCATAAAAAGTGGGAGGCATTTACACAAGCAGTTATAATTCCAACACAGTTTACCTGATTTGGATGTTAATACCCTCAAATTAAAGCTGAAAGTCTGTAGTTAAAGAATATCTTGTTTGTTTCAATTCAAATAGATTGTGCCGGTCTTTACAGTCAAAAAGATGAGAATAGTGTCTGTGTCCCAAGAACGAAGAGATGAAGTTTATGCAGTGAACTTTATGCATGAGCTGCACTCATTCATGCATGATTATCATCAGGTAGATAATAATCAATACCCCTATTGGATATGAATAATGAAAAATGTCAGTCTATGTGCATCATATAAGACTTGTTTAATAACTTGAGCTTTTATTTAGGAGCATAATGTTACAGCAGATCAGTGCTTTCCAACCTTTGTTGCGCCAAGGCACCTATTTTAATTTAGAAAAAACTCACGGTAAACCAACAAACAAAAATATCATGAAAATAATAATCTTGTTTGAGACAATATCAGAAATGTACTTTCTCAATGTGAAATGTGGGCTTGTTTAGTTGAACATAAAGTTGATATATTTGCACGAAGTCATGACTTAATTTGTTGTATGAATGGCAATAGGTGGACAGGTTCATTGTACCTTTTGCCATCCAATGGAAGAGCACTTAATTGTTCTGCCTGTCACTATATGCCGCTGGCATAGATAGAACAACATATACTGTATTTATTCCTGACTAATAAAAAACAATTTAAATAATAATACATCCATCCATCGATTTTCTGTACAATGATAGAAATAAAAAATAATGCTCTGCAGATACAGTATACGTACTTTTAGTTTTAACCTAACTTTACAAGCCATGGCGGTGGCCGACTGGTTAGCACATCTGGCTCACAGTTCTGAGGACCCAGGTCAAATCCGGCCTCACCTGTGTGGAGTTTGTATGTTCTCCCAGTGTCTGCGTGGGTTTACTCCGGCTACTCCGGTTTCCTCTAACATTCCAAAAAGATGCTGAGGACTTTAAATTGTCCATAAGTGTGAATGTGAGTGTGAATGGTTGTTTGTCTATGTGTGACCTGCGATTGGCTAGCGACCAGTTCAGCGTGTACCCCTCCTCTCGCCCACAGTCAGCTGAGATAGGTGCCAGCACACCCGCGACCGGTGACCAAGATATATAAAACCAAGATATGAATAGAACCGTGAATTTTGTGAACCGTTCCACCCCTAATAGGTTAGATATTTTGGGACCTTTTAACCGAACCAAACTGATGCGTACTGTTGATGGGAATGGGACACAACGGGTCAGATATTTTGGTTGGAAACACCCAAAAAATGTGTACCGAACAGTAATAGATATTTCAGCACCCTTTATGATGGAAATGCCAAAATATGCGTATCGAATGGAACCAAACCATACTGCTCGTTGGAAACAAGACACTATGGGTTAGATATTTCAGGACCCTTTTAACTGAACTGAACTGAACTGAAGCCTACTTGTGGTGGAAACGGGGCACAACAGTAAGATATTTTGGTTGGAAACACCACAGAAGGTTTACGGAACAGTACTGCTCAGTGAAAACAGGACAATACGGAGTTGATGACTTGGTACTGTGTGAGTGAGTGAGTGAGTGAGGGAGTGAATGAGTAAGTGCCAGGCAACAAAGCTTTCCCACATGTTTGCCTCCATGCTGCATTTGAGCTAAGGAACGCTGCAGCGTTTACAGTGCCAAGCCCAATACAACAACCCAACTGCTCCTGCCGTCGCCCACCCCACTTCATCTCTGCACTTGGCCCAAAACATCTCTCCTACGGTCGCCTTTAATCAGCAACAGAGACTTTTCTCCCCTCTCTTGCCCCCCCCCCCCCCCCACCCCCTTCACCCTTTGCCAAACGCCCACAGAAACACTGGATGAGGCCATTTTGAAAGAGTTAACAGATGTCGGCTGATTTGCCCCGGGCACTCCGACATTGCTAGGGTGATGTATTTGATGTGGAGTTTATTCAGCTCTAATAAATGTATCAAGAATTATAATAATAATTCACAGATGTACACTAGCAGATTATAAAACTGAGCACCTCTTTGAAGCCAACGAACCAAGCAGCCAAGATTAACACAACCAAAAAGGAGGAAAGGGAATTAAATGGTTCGCTCCACCCGTAATCACTGAGAGGTTAGAAAGGACAAAGGCCTCTATTGCCTTTACAGGTTCCCTTTCATACCAGAGTTATCCAAACTTAGAGAAAAAGTCAAGGACACGGGGGCGATTTTGATGTTAAAATCCAATGTAGGTCAAGATATGCAAAGACAGATGGTGCTTCTTTTCCCCCAGTATATCAGATATTTAAGGGCCCTTTACAATGGAAATGCCAAATGAATGAGTATTAAACAGAACAGAACCGTACTGCTTGATGAAAACCGGACACTACGACGAAATAATTTGAGGTTCTTCACAATGGAAAGGCCGTAAAATGCGTACCGAACCATATTGCTTGGTGGTAACGAGACAGTAAGGCCTGGTACACACAAGGATTTTTCTAATCTTAAAAGATTGTTTATCTGTTACAGACCCCACACATGAAGAATCTGGCATTAAACAGTTTTGGTCGTACTGAGAGTGGTGTGCTCTGATAATCTCAACATAAAACACCACACACATAAAGATTATGTTTCACCGCCAATCTAAAATCCAGTCCTCCACGACAGAAATCTCACGTGATTAAACGTGATCTAACAAAAATGACGAAGAAACACAACTCGATATGTTGCGCCAATGTTTCCTGAGAGGTGCTAAAGGAACCAGAGGCGGGAGTGTTGTAGAATGGCGATGTTGCTCAATAAAGACTCACTTTGGAAAATACTTCTTACTGTCTGGTGAACTGACTTACACAAAATACAACATCGGGTAGGAAATGTATATATATTTATTAGTTTTTTTACAGCCGCTTTGTTGTACCTCAGTCAGGTTGCTTCTTCATTGGCTACATTGTTTTCGCGTAAGAATTTACAGTCACACGACTCTGCATTTTTATTCCTTGGTATAAAATATGCAGTACATAGGTCACACAACGTCTGCCTTAGTTACCGTGAAACAGTGGAACCGAGATAAAACCGACTCAAAGGGATATGGGATCGTCCAATACTGAAGCACATTTTTTTAGGCCATATGCACCCATATTACCGTACAGTACAAAATGATCATTTTATAGATTATTTTCATGGCCTAAAACGCCTAGTACAGTACAAAGTTTTTGTAAATATAAAAAAAAGCTTGAAAATCTTGAACATTTCACATTTTATCCAAAATTACCACACTGGTGTGCTTGGTCATCGTGACATTGTTGATGTACAGTACTCATTATAGGTGAGTCGCTTTCATGAGCCACGAGGAATTAGTCTGCTTCCTAGTTCCAAATCTGTTGCCAAAGGCGAACGGTTTGACAAAAATTGTTTTACTGTCCCAACAATAGCATGTTGCAAACTCCAGATACTTGTGTTTCCTATTCCTCAGATTTAATATTGCCACCATGCCACGCTCTCTCTCTGCGCTGTACGGCACAATAGACAATAGATATTACCGTCATGACATGGCCGCCACGTCAATGTTCCACATTGTACATGGCCACCACGTAGGCACGGGAGGCATGTATTTTGGAATTGGATCGAGTCATATTGTATATCTGTAACCCGGAAATATGTCAGTCCCATTCTATGCCTGCTTTTTGCCACAGTGCCAGTAAACAACAGCGCCCAATTCTGGAACTTCTGTTTCTCCATCCATCCATTCTCAATACCGCTTATCCTGTTTAGGGTTGCAGGGCACTGGAGCCTATTTTAACCGACTTCAGGCGAAAGGCGGACTACACCCTGAACTGGTCGCCAGTTGCAGGGCACATATAGACACAATCAACCATTCCCACTCACAGTCACACCGTCACTGAGTGGGAACTGAACCCACGCTGCCCACACCAAAGCCAGGCGAGTGTACCACTACGCCGCTAGTGACACCGAAATACTCTTCCCACCCAAATAGCATGTCTCATGCATAACGTCACAGGTTGATCACTGACTGAGTGCAAACAAGTCAAGTAAAGATTCCTTTACTCTTAACAAACAAGGTGCTTATATAGCATTGCTGAATAACCAGTGGAATTGACTGGGAGGTCACTTTATTAGACACACCCTACACTCTCGGTTTGATAATGACATAGCGCCATCGTGCCATAAATCAACCATAAATGTGAAATACGCATAAATGTTAAATAACACATACATTCAACAGACTACTAGTAACAAACACACATTAATAACAAAGATGAACATCTTTTTTACTGTAACAATTCAAATTTGTATGTCGCGATGAATTTTGGGAACTGCCTCTGTGTGGCTTTTCCGTCCTCATGCTTGTGGCTACTAGCCCAAAAAGAGGGTCCCCTTTGTCGCCCAACCTCACTGCTTTCCACTGTTCGGGGGTGGAATGCTGGTTGCATGCTATTTAGCACTGCCCCAGCTACCTATGATCTACAGCGAATGCGGCAAAATACAGTACGATGTCAAGTTGCGGTGGCGAACGTGCACCTCGCGTCCATTGTCAACACAGCATAAGTCACTAATCATCGCCTCCATGACAGCGAATAAACTATCCATCCATCCATCCATTTTCTGAGCCGCTTCTCCTCACTAGGGTCACGGGCGTGCTGGAGCCTATCCCAGCTGTCATCGGGCAGGAGGCGGGGTACTTCCCCAACTGGTTGCCAGCCAATCGCAAGGCACATACAAACAAACAACCATTCGCACTCACAGTCACACCTACGGGCAATTTAGAGTCTCCAATTAATGCATGTTTTGGGGATGTGGGAGGAAACCGGAGCGCCCGGAGAAAACCCACGCAAGCACGGGGAGAACATGCAAACTCCACACAGGCGGGGCCGGGGATTGAACCCGGGTCCTCAGAACTGCGCATGATTGGCTGGCCTTAGTATTGCATTTAAGAGCAAGCAAAATGAGCTGTACATGCGGGGGAAATCAATGTCTTTGATATTGAGATCTTGAAAGTCACCGGGAGTGGTTTCTACTCCTACCCACTCCTGGTGAGTTTGTTGTTATAATTTCCCACTCCCGCCGCTCCTTGTGACTTTCGCTCCCGCCCGTACCCAATCACATAATTAATAGTGAAATTAACTACCCTCCTGCGGGAATCCCACAGCACCCATGGGACCCAGTGGGAATCCCCGCATGCATGATTATGGCCAAAATAATAATCACAATTATTTTGATCAATATTGTAATCCATTCATTCATCCATTTTCTTCCGCTTTCGGCTCGCTGGGGCAGCAGCTTAAGCAGTGAAGCCCAGACTTCCCTCTCCCCAGCAACTTCGTCCAGCTCTTCCGGGGGGATCCCGAGGCGTTCCCAGGCCAGCCGGGAGACATAGTCTCTCCAGAGTGTCTTGGGTCGTCCCCGAGGCCTCCTCCCAGTGGGATGTGCCCGGATCACCTCACCAGGGAGGCGTCTGGGGGGCATCCGAACCAGATGCTTGAGCCACCTCATCTGGTTCCTGTCGATGTGGAGGAGCGGCTGCTCGACTCCGAGCCCCTCCCGGATGACCGAGCTTCCCACCCTATCTCTAAGGGAGAGCCCGGACATCCTGCGGAGGAAAACCTTTTCGGCATCTTGTATCTGCGATCTTGTTCTTTCGGCTTGTGACCATAGGAGATGGTAGGAACGTAGATTGACCGTCTTTGCCTTTTGGCTCAGCTCTTTCTTCACCAGGACAGACAGATACAGAGTCCACATCACTGCAGACGCTGCAACGATCCGCCTGCCGATCTCTCGCTCCATTCTTCCCTCACTCATTAACAAGACCCCAAGATACTTGAACACCTCCACTTGGGGCAGGATCTCTTCCCTCCCCCTCCAAAGTACTCCCAGAGGGACATGGTCGAACACCTTCTCCAAGTCCAAAAAACATGTAGAGTGATTGGGCAAACTCCCATGCACCCTCCAGGACACTTCTGAGGGTATAGAGCTGGTCCACGGTTCCACGGCCAGGATGAAAACGACACTGTTCCTCCTGAATCTGAGAATCGACTTCCAGAATGACCCTCCTCTCCAGAACCCCCGAATAAACCTTACCGGGGAGGCTGAGGAGTGTGATTCCCCTGTCGTTGAAACACACCCTCCTGTCCCTCTTCTTGAAAAGGAGGACCACCACCCCAGTCTGCCAATCCAGACGCACAATCCACGATGTCCATGCGATGTTGCAGAGTCGTGTCAACCAGGACAGCCACACAACAGCCACAGCCTTTAGGAACTCCAGGCGGATCTCATCTAACCCCGGGGCTCTGCCACCGAGGAGCTTTTTAACCACCTCGGTGACCTCAGAGCTGCTACTCTTCTCTGCTTCCTCTTGCGAAGGTGTGTCAGCAGAAATGAGGAGGTCTTAGAAATATTCGGCCCACCGACTCACAACGTCCCGAGTTGAGTTCACCTGTTCCCAATTAGCCTGTTCACCTGTGGGATGTTCCAAACAGGTGTTTGATGAGCATTCCTCAACTTTCTGAGTCTTTTTTGCCACCTGTCCCAGCATTTTTGGAATGTGTTGCAGCCATAAAATTCTAAGTTAATGATTATTTACTAAAAACAATAAAGTTGATCAGTTTGAACATTAAATATCTTGTCTTTGTAGTGTATTCAATTAAATATAGGTTGAACATGATTTGCAAATCATTGTATTCTCTTTTTATTTATATTTGACACAACGTCCCAACTTCATTGTAATTGGGGTTGTAAGAATATTTACAATGAAAACGCCTTCCAGAACCGAACCATGATGCTCGGTTGAAACGGGACACTACAGGTCAGATATTTTGGGACCCTTTACAATGGAAATGCCATAAAACAAATTGTTTGGTGAAAACAGGATACTATGGTTCAGATACTGTATCTTGGGATCCTTTACAATGAAAGCACCTAAAATAACCAAAACATACTGTCTGATTGAAACTGAATACTGCAGGTCAGATATTTGAGGACCGTTTATGATGGAAATGCCAAAAACTGACGACCAAACGGAACCGACCAGTATTGCTTTATTGAAACAAAGACTAAAGGTCAGCTATATCACAACCTTTATAATGGAAATACCATCAACCATATTGCTTGGTGAAAACAGGACACTATGGTTCAGATACTGTATCTTGGGATCCTTTCCACTAAAAACGCCTAACAGAACCAAAACATACTGTCTGATTGAAACAGAATACTGCAGGTCAGATATTTGAGGACCATTTATGATGGAAATACCAAAAACTGACTACCAAACGGAACCAATTCGTACTGCTTTGTTGAAACACAACACTACAGGTCAGCGATATCAGACCCCTTACATTGGAAATTGTAACTAATGCCTACCGACCCGAATTGCACTGCTCGGTGGAAACAGGAGGTCTTAAGATTTCATTGTATCCTGCACATATTGGAGACAACTATTTGCCAGTGTCTTGCTTTATGTCATTTTGTGGTTCACAGAAAGAAATGTCAAAGGGAATTGAGTGACTTCAACAACAAACTACTTGTATTTGTCCCACATGGAAAGAGATAGCACATATTTGAAAGGGCCGCTCGCACAGCACGTTTTTAGTGTATAAAGCATAAAAACAACTCGGCAGCTCCATGGTAATGCCTAGCAAACGTGCTGAATTTCAGTCAAGGAGAAAGAAGGCAAAAAAAAAAAAAAAAAAAAAAAAAAAACACCTTATTACTTCTAACTCCTGCAAGCCATTTTGGTCTCCAAAGGTTTTTGAGCGCCGCGGGCCATGTGTCTGCAGTGTTTCGGGAAATGACTTGCCTTCGCACGAACACTGCTGTGTTCTGCAGCGCTGCTGCCCCCCAGCATCCCCCGCTCAATTTCTGCTTAACCCCTTCCTGCCTTTTTTTGCACTGACTCACTGCTACCGAGCCGCTGTCATATTCTGTAGAAGTGTGTGTGTGGGGCGAAGCAGACCAGCTTTTTTCTCCAGCTAGCACATTAGCTCCTCGTCTTAATCGGTCACTTGAGCGTGTGATGGCGTTTGAAAAAGGTGGCGCAAGGAGGAGGAAGGAGGGTGTGGTAGGCTGGGGGTGAAGGAAGAAGCAGTTCCAGTCTGGCTCCCCCAATGCAGCAGTGTGTATCAACGGCGGATTAAATCTGCAAACTCGTTGACACAACACATAATTAAAACATCTTCGCTCCGGGTCAGGAATTTTCTAATTAGCGGTGTACTGACAAAGCTGCAATTCCATCGCCCTGAGTTTCAAAGTCCACAGGTTAGTGCTAAGATGAAAGGCCCAGCCCGGGGGCGCTCACTCTCCCGCGGGTTCGGGGAGCGGGAGTGGTGCATGCACACAATTCCTCAGAAGACAGTCAACGGGGTCACCACAGCTAAACACCCGGAACCTGCCTTCCAAACAAAAGCAAACTTCCCCTGCCTGGAAACACTTTTTAAAACCCCTCTGAGCCACTTTAAGGCTTAATTAGCTGTTATTTAGCACAGCGGTGTGCTAACATTGATGCTCACATATTGGTTATTGTGGCGGTGTGTTAGTGCTAGCACAGAGCATCACACATAACAGTGGCTTGGTTAGTGTTGAGATTTCATGGTAACCCCGCACAGATTTAAGACTTGCTGTGCCGGATGTAGCAAAGTTTGTTTGTGTTGTGTATTTGGGGTCTTTATCCTGTTGGAGGACCTGTGACCTGTGGCCGAGACCAAACTTTCAAGACATCATGTTACTTATCTATCTATCCATCCATTTTCTATAGCACTTGACCTCATTAGTTTCACAGGTGAGCTGGCGGCTATCTCAGCTGACTTGTGGCGAGAGGCGGGGTACATCTTGGACTGAACGCCAGCCAATCGCAGGGCACATATAAACAAACATAGACAAAGAAGTGTTCCAACTCACACCTAAGTATAATTTATAGTTTTCAATGAACTTAACATTAAATTGGAATGTGGGAGGAAAACCGGAGTACCTGTAGAAAAACGAGAATATGCAACTCCTCATAGCATGGAGCCGGGAATCAAACGTACGGCCTCTGAATTGTGAGGCGGATGTGCTAACCAGTCATTCACCGTGCCGCCTACCCTGTTATATGTAATTTAGCCCCATCTTCCGGGGTTCTTTTCATAGAGCTTGTTGTTACTTCACAACGAGCTACGATTATCAAGTTATGCCTTGATAATCTTATGATTTCATTATACCCTGCGTGGATTCAAAACACCCCGTGCCGGATGTAGCAAAGCATCCTCAGAGTCTGATGTTTTGCTCTTGGGCATTTTTGGTTATTCTTAGCGTGTTTGGGGTATTTACCCTGTTGGAGGACCCATGACCTGCGGCCGAGACCAAGATTAGGAGATACCTCGGTGCCAAATGCAGAAAATAGCCCCTTCCTCCATTATTCTTTACACAGAACTGGTGTGACTTGCCTAAAAGCCCCAGAATGCCTTAATATCTTGAGTTTCACTGTAACCCGGCAGAGTTTCAAGACACCAAAGCAGGAGTCTGATCTAATCTAATCTTATCTAAAAGCAGCCCCAGAATTCAATATTTTGTTCTCAGCCAATCGGTTTTTTTTTAATTAAATTTTTTAAGTTGTGTCTTTTAGTTCTTTATCCTGTTGGACGACCTGTGACCAACAGCTGAGACCAAGCTTTGTGCCTGGATACTCTTGAAATGTGCCGGATGCATCAAAGCATCCCCAGAGTCCCATGTTTTGTTCTAAGACAGTTTTGGATGTTTTAACTGCGTTTTGGGTCTTTAATCCAGTTGGCGTGACCTGCGGCAGAGACCAAGATTTCTGACACCGGGCAATAAATTTCATTCTAGAATGTGTTGATGATTAGTCTTGAGATGTAATTGTAACCTGGCACTGAGTCTAGACACCCAGTGCCAGATGCAGCCTTAAGTCTCATATTTTGTTCTTAGCCATTCCAGGGTTCACGTAGCATTACAAATAACAGTCACAAAAATAAAAGTTACTCCCGAGTCGCTAATGGCTTTCCAAGCTGGACGATTAACACAAGGCCAAGTATCGCAAGTGCAACTTTTTTTTGCTCACATTAAATATTCAAAGCATTTCATATAGAAAATGAACCCAATTAAGAGTCATAAAACAGGAGAAGCGTAATGAGTTTCAAGTCAGAACACCCGTCTTCAGAAGCGCTTTGGCTAATGAGACCGTGTTGGTTTTGCGAACGCTGCCGTGTATCCAATAGCGCATCGTCACGTTTTAATTTTTAATTCAAGTTGAATAAGAGGGTGGCAACTCAGATAATAATGGCGGCATGGTGTTTTTGAGGCAAGCGGTCCGCCCCTTTGATGTGTTTTGCAGTAACTGCTCCAACGACTAGTTAGGGATCGAAAAGGTAGTGTGCGGAAATGACCAGGCGCGTCCAAAAATGGCCTCATTAGCGATGAGGGGAGGCTAGCACGAGGTAGGGTGGGTGTGCTGAAGTGAAAAGGGGCCGTGCCAAGGGGCTATAGTAGATATGCAGATGGTAGACATTTGTGGTCCTTGATCTCAAATCAAAAATAAACGGGGCCATTTTTGAGATCATTTAGCCTTCACAGGGCTTGCTTTTTACACCGTCGTTGCTAGTCCCCACGCATTTGATGTGATTTACTGTCTGAACAAGAGCAGCTCTGATTAACATATGAGGTTCAGCTGTAAGTTAGTTAATGACTATTATTCATTTATTTAAAATTTATTTTATTTACCAAAAAACTAAACATAGTTTAAAGTAATTAAGCAATCCAATTTTTACAAAATAAAGAGGTTAAATATTATTATTGATTGATTGTTAATGTTTTTTCATTAATTATTCATTATGCAAAGCTTTACATTTTTGTTAAAAAATACAATTCAATAAAAAATATCTAACAATATTTTAATATTGTATTTTAATAATTTAACAAAGTTAGTTTTTTTAAAAATATATAATATTACTTAACTCTCTGAGTAATAAACTAAAATCTTAACTAAAACAATTAAAACAACTTTTTTTCCCACAAAATTTGAAATGCAAATGCATCTTAATTATGTATTTGTTATGAAATAATTGTTTTTCATTTTATCAGTTGTTACTTATATCCATCCATCCATTTTCCGTACCCCCACTAGGGTCGGGGGCGCGCTGGAGCCTAGCCCAGCTAACTCTGGGCGAGAGGTGGGTACAACCTGAACTGGTCGCCAGCCAATCGCAGGGCACATATAAACAAGCAACCATTCACACTCACTTTCATACCTACGGGCAATTTAGAGTGTCCAATTAACCTACCTTGTATGTTTTTGAATGTGGGAGGAAACTGGAGTCTTCTTTTCCTTTCGGCTTGTTCCTTTAGGGGTCGCCACAGCGCGTCAACCTTTTCCATGTAAGCCTATCTCCTGCATCCTCCTCTCGAACACCAAATGCCCTCATGTCTTCCCTTACGACATCCATCAACCTTCTCTTTGGTCTTCCTCGAGCTCTCTTTCCTGGCAGCTCCATCCTCATCATCCTGCTACCAATATACTCACTATTTCTCCTCTGGACATGTCCAAACCATCGAAGTCTGCTCTCTCTAACTTTGTCTCCAAAACATCGAACCTTGGCTGTCCCTCTGATGAGCTCATTTCTAATTTTATCCAACCTGGTCACTCCTTCATTTCCGCCACCTCCAGCTCTGCTTCCTGTTGTCTCTTCAGTGCCACTGTCTCTAATCCGTACATCATGGTTGGCCTCACCACTGTTTTATAAACTTTGCCCTTCATCCTAGCAGAGACTCTTCTGTCACATAACACACCTGACACCTTCCGCCACCCGTTCCAACCTGCTTGGAAGCCGTTTCTTCACTTCCTGACCACACTCACCATTGCTCTGGACTGTTGACCCCAAGTATCTAAAGTCTTCCACCCTTGCTATCTCTTCTCCCTGTAGCCTCACTCTTCCCCCACCACCCCTCTCATTCATGCACATATATTCTGTCTTACTTCGGCTAATCTTCATTCCTCTGCTTTCCAGTGCATGCCTCCATCTTTCTAACTGTTCCTCCACCTGCTCCCTGCTTTCACTCCAAATCACAATGTCATCTGCAAACATCATGGTCCACAGGGATTCCAGTCTAACCTCATCTGTCAGCCTATCCATCACCACTGCAAACAGGAAGGGGCTCAGGGCTGATCCCTGATGCAGTCCCACCTCCACCTTAAATTTGTCTGTCACACCTACAGCACACCTCACCGCTGTTCTGCTGCCCTCGTACATGTCCTGTATTGTTCTAACATACTTCTCTGCCACTCCAGACTTCCGCATGCAGTACCACAGTTCCTCTCTGGGTACTCTGTCATAGGCTTTCTCTAGATCTACAAAGACACAATCTAGCTCCTTCTGACCTTCTCTGTACTTTTCCATCAAAGTCCTCAAGGCAAATAATGCATCTGTGGTACTCTTTCTAGGCATGAAACCATACTGTTGCTCGCAAATACTCACTTCTGTCCTGAGTCTAGCCTCCACTACTCTTTCCCAAAACTTCATTGTGTGGCTCATCAACTTTATTCCTCTATAGTTCCCACATCTCTGCACATCACCCTTGTTCTTAAAAATGGGCACCAGCACACTTTTCCTCCATTCCGCAGGCATCTTCTCACGCGCTAGAATTCTATTGAACAAGCTGGACAAAAACTCCACAGCCACCTCTCCGAGATGCTTCCATACCTCAACAGGAATGTCATCAGGACCAACTGCCTTTCCATTTTTCATTCTCTTTAATGCCTTTCTAACTTCCCCCTTACTAATCATTGCCACTTCCTGGTCCACCACACTTGCCTCTTCTACGCTCCCTTCTCTCTCATTTTCCTCATTCATCAACTCCTTGAAGTATTCTTTCCATCTAGCTAGCACACTGCTGGCACTAGTCAACATATTTCCATCTCTATCCTTAATCACCCTAACCTGCTGCACATCCTTCCCATCTCTATCCCTCTGTCTGGCCAGTCTGTATAGATTATTTTCTCCTTCTTTAGTGTCCAACCTGACATACATGTCATCATATGCCTCTTGTTTGGCCTTTGCCACCTCTACCTTTGCCCTATGTTGCATCTCAATGTATTCCTTTCGCCTCTCCTCGGTCCTCTCAGTGTCCCACTTCTTCTTAGCTAACCTTTTTCCTTGTATGATTTCCTGTACTGTGAGTTTCCATCACCAAGTCTTCTTCTCTCCTTTCCTGCCAGAAGATACACCAAGTACTCTCCTGCCTGCCTCTCTGATCACCTTGGCTGCAGTGGTCCAGTCTTCTGGAAGTTCCTCCTGTCCACCGAGAGCCTGCCTCACCTCTTTCCGAAAAGCTGCACAACACTCGTCCTGTCTCAGCTTCCACTATATGGTTCTCTGCTTTGCCTTTGTCTTCCTAATCTTCCTCCCCACCACCAGAGTCATCTTACACACCACCATCCTATGCTGTCTAGCCACACCCTCCCCTACCACTACCTTACAGTCGGTAACCTCCTCCAGATTACATCGTCTGCATAAGATGTAATACACCTGCGTGCTTTTACCTCCGCTCTTGTAGGTCACCCTATGTTCATGCCTCTTCTGGAAAAAAGTGTTCACTACAGCCGTTTGCATCCTTTTTGCAAAGTCTACCACCATCTGTCCCTCCAAGTTCCTTTCCTGCATGCCGTACTTACCCATCACTTCTTCATCACCCCTATTTCCTTCACCAACATGTCCATTACAATCTGCACCAATAAGGATTCTCTCTCTGTCTGGGATGCTCAGAACTACTTCGTCTAGCTCCTTCCAGAATTTCTCCTTCACCTCTAGGTCACATCCTACCTGTGGGGCATAGCCACTAATCACATTATACATAACACCCTCAATTTCAAGTTCCAGCCTCATCACTCGATCTGACACTCTTTTCACCTCCAAGACATTCTTAGCCAAGTCTTCTTTTAAAATCAAAAAAATATATAAACTTTTCTCCTAATCATCATGTCAACCAACTCCCGAGATTTTCCTGTCATAGTCCCAACATTCAAAGTCCCCACATTCAGTTCTAGGCTCTGTGTTTTCCTCTTCTCTTTCTGCCGAAGAACCCGCATTCCACCTCTTCTTCTTCTTCGACTTCCACGGTAAGAACATGCAAACTCCACACAGGCTAGGCCAGATTTGAACCTGCGTCCTCAGAACTGTGAGGCAGATCTGCTAACCAGTCATTTACCGTGCCGCCCGTTACATACAGTGGGTATGGAAAGTATTCAGACGCCCTCAATTTTTTCACTCTGTTATATTCAGACCCTTTGCTTTGACAATCATACATTTAACTCGGGTGTTGTCCATTTATTCTGATCATCCTTGAGATGGTTCTACAAATTCATTGGAGTCCAGCTATGTTTGATTATACTAATTGGATTTGATGAGGAAAGCCACACACCTGTCGAGATAATACCTTACAGCTCACAAAGCATGTCAGAGAAAATGAGAATCATGAAGTCAAAGGAACTGCCTGAAGAGCTCAGAGACAGAATTATGTCAAGGCACAGATCTGGCCAAGGTTACAAAAAAAATGTCTGCTGCGCTTAAGGTTCCTAAAAGCACAGTGGCCTCCATAATCCTTAAATGGAAGACGTTTGGGACAATTAGAACCCTTCCTATAGCTGGCCGTGTGGCCAAACTGAGCAATTGGGGGAGAAGAGCCTTGTTGAGAGAGGTAAAAAAGAACCCAAAGATCACTGTGGCTGAGCTCCAGAGATGCAGTTGGAAGGTGGGAGGAAAGTTCTAGAAAGTCAACCATCACTGCAGCCCTCCACCAGTTGGGGCTTTATGGCAGAGTGGCCCGACGGAAGCCACTCCTCAGTGGAAGACACATGAAAGCCCGCATGGAGTTTGCTAAAAAAAAACACCTGAAGGACTCCAAGATGGTGAGAAATAAGATTCTCTGGTCTGATGACCAATATATAATGTTTTGGCCTTAAATTCTAAGCGGTATGTGTGGAGAAAACCAGACACTGCTCATCACCTGTCCAATACAGTCCCAACAGTGAAGCATGGTGGTGGCAGCATCATGCTGTGGGGGTGTTTTTCAGCAGCAGGGATAGGGAGACTGGTTGCAATCGAAGGAAAGATGAATGCAGCCAAGTACAGGGATATCCTGGACAAAAACCTTCTCCAGAGTGCTCAGGACCTCAGACTGGGCCAAAGGTTCACCTTCCAACAAGACAATGACACTAAGCACACAGCTAAAATACCTAAGGAGTGGCTTCAGAACAACTCCGTGACTGTTCTTGAATGCCCTAGCCAGAGCCCTGACTTAAACCCAATTGAGCATCTCTGGAGAGACCTGAAAATGCCTGTCCACCAATGTTCACCATCCAACCTGACAGAACTGGAACGGCAGAGGATCCCCAAATCCAGGTGTGAAAAACTTGTTGCATCATTCCCAAAAAGACGCGTGGCTGTATTAGCTCCAAAGCTAAACACTGAGTAAAGGGTCTGAATACTTATGGCTGTGTGATATTTCTTTTTTAATAAATCTGAAAGAGTGAAAAATTTAAGGGGGTCTGAATACTTTCCGTACTCACTGTATATTAAGTATAAAATTCAACTCTTAAGTAAAAAATAAAAACAAAAAGTGAAATAAAAATAATGTAAGGTAATAGTTACTTTATTTTCATTTGTGTAGTTTATAGATATGTAATTTAATTACATGGATTACAATTTAAAATAATTCAATAAAAACAAAACAATTATGAGCGGACACGTTTTTTCACCAAAAGATTAGGCTACATGAATATATTACTATGTATATATTGTTATTGTATGTATATATTGTTATATTTAATTATTTATTAATAATAAAACATAAATATATTAATATACATTAATATAAATTAATATAAAACATTTACAAAATGTAATTTCATGAAACAAAAAAATGGAAGGTTACTTGTTATATTATTATCAATTGCTTTTTAAATAAATATTATTACTTATTTACATGAATCATAAGTAATGAATGAATAATAACAATTTAATAAAACAAAAATAAGGTCCTAAAAATGCTTCTTTTTTTTTTATTTTCACATACAGTATTTCAATGTTTTCATGAATAAACATGATGCCTTTATATATATATATATATATATATATATATATATATATATATATATGGAGGATGGGGGAGGATACATATGCAGATTGCAGATAGAAGTTGGTGATCCTTGATCGCAAATCCACAAACGGGGCCATTTTTGACACCATTTAGCGTTCGCAGGGCTCGCTTTTTACGCAGCCCCAGCTTGTCCCTGTGCACCTTATGTGACTGACTGTCTGAACAAGAACACCTCTGATTAAATTCGGAGGCCCTACTGGGGGAACCAGTAGAGTCGTAGAGTCATGTTTAATATAGATGGCCCAGAAAGATGAATCGACATTGTGATGGAATATTCGTCGGTTCGTTCTGACGTTTGTGACCCCTTGTGTCACAGGCCTTTCATTTGGCACGCCACCAAGGCAAGAAGCAGCACAAGTTTTTGGAGATAAACTGGGTTCAGACGAAAGATCCCGGCTGATTTGACATTTAGCACAGTGGTATAATGCATCCTTCAAAAGGAATTCCGAGGTGGGATCATTGTAACTTCTAGACTCCGTTAAACTGTACTTCTTGACACAAGAGTCTGTTCGATGAGTTTTTGAAGCCTCGTCTTTGTGCCTTTACTTATTGAATGTCACAGTGAGAAGCTTTTGGGAATCTCGGTTCAGGCCTTTATGTTTGGAGTTTGCCTGTCTAGCCCAACTTCCTACCATGGTCCAAAAACATGTACGTTAGGGTCACTAACTCGATTTTCCATGTTGGAATGGCGAGAATCTGCAAAAAACATGCTGCATTGAACGTATCAGTTGGAAGTTGATGCTCTGTTAAACAATTTACTATTTACTTCTTGGGGTGGTGGCACGTTTTTATCCACGAGGAGACTAAGGGCAGAGAGAAATTGGAGACTGGAATATAACCCAGAGCTACTATTAGCATGTGTGTTTGCTTTTGCCATTTCTGTCTGGGCATCCTCAAATGTTATGTTGACGCGGGAATTTTATATTCAACAGGGGACTGATGATAGCGAGAATAGTGGGCACTGCAGCTAGGTGGCGATTGTGAAGTATAATAGTGCAGCCTCCAGAGCTAAGGTACAGCAGCAGGTTAAGCTAACATTAACCACAAAGGTTTTTTTGTTTTGTTTAGCCATGTATCCTTAAATGTTACAATAAGGCATCAATTTTATTCAAGAAGAGACTGAAGACCGAAAGAAAACGGACCATTGCAGCAAACTGGAGACTGTGGCATATAATATTGCTGTATCCAGAATGCAAAAGAATCAACAAGACAAAATATTTAGGTTGCCAATTTTTCTTTAAATAAAAAGGATGAATGCAATTTATTTAATTAGTATATTTATTTATATAAATTATATTTAGACGTACTTTTTATTTAAAAAAATACAGTGGGTATGGAAAGTATTCAGACCCTCTTAAATGTTTCACTCTGTTATATTGCAGCCATTTGGTTAAACCATTTAAGTTCATTTTCCCCCTCATTAATGTACACACAGCACAACATATTGGCAGAAAAAAACGGAATTGTTGAATTTTTTGAAGATTTATAAAAAAAAGAAAAACTGAAATATCACACAGCCATAAGTATTCAGACCCTTTGCTCGGTATTTAGTAGAAGCACCCTTTAGAGCTAATACAGCCATGAGTCTTTTTGGGAATGATGCAACAATGATGTTTTTCACACCTGGATTTGGGGATCCTCTGCCATTCCTCCTTGCAGATCCTCTCCAGTTCTGTCAGGTTGGATGGTGAATGTTAGGGGACAGCCATTTTCAGGTGTCTTCCGAGATGCTCAAATGGGTTTAAGTCAGGACTCTGGCTGGGCCATTCAAAAACAGTCACAGAGTTGTTCTGAAGCCACTCCTTCGGTATTTTAGCTGTGTGCTTAGGTTAATTGTCTCGTTGGAAGGTGAACCTTTGGCCCAGTCTGAGGTCTTGAGCACTCTGGAGAAGGTTTTCGTCCAGGATATCCCTCTACTTGGCCGCATTCATCTTTCCTTCGATTGCAACCAGTCTCCCTGTCCCTGCAGCAACCCCACAGCATGATGCTGCCACTACCATGCTTCACTGTTGGGACTGTATTGGACAGGTGATGAGCAATGCCTTGTTTTCTCCACACATACCGCTTAGAATTAAGGCCAAAAAGTTCTATCTTGGTCTCATCAGACCAGAGAATCTTATTTCTCACCATCTTGGAGTCCTTCAGGTGTTTTATTTTAGCAAACTCCATGCGGGCTTTCATGTGTCTGACACTGAGGAGAGGTTTCCGTCGGGCCACTCTGCCATAAAGCCGACTGGTGGAGGGCTACAGTGATGGTTGACTTTCTAGAACTTTCTCCCATCTCCCGACTGCATCTCGGGAGCTCAGCCACAGTGATCTTTGGGTTCTTCTTTACCTCTCTCACCAAGGCTCTTCTCCCCCGATAGCTCAATATGGCTGTACGGCCAGCTCTAGGAATCCCAAACGTCTTCCATTTAAGGATTATGGAGCCCACTGTGCTGTTAGAAAACTTAAGTGCAGCAGAAATATTTGTTAACCTTGGCCAGATCTGCGCCTTGCTACAATTCTGTCTCTGAGCTCTTCAGACAGTTCCTTTGACCTCAGGATTCTCATTTGCTCTGACATGCACTGTGAGCTGTAAGATCTTATATAGACAGGGGTGTGGCTTTCCTAATCAAGTCCAATCAGTATAATCAAACACAGCTGGACTCCAATGAAGGTGTAGAACCATCTCAAGGATGATCAGAAGAAATGGACAGCACCTGAGTTAAATGAGTGTCACAGCAAAAGGTCTGAATACTTATGGCTGTGTGATATTTTAGTTTTACTTTTTTTATACATCTGCAAAAATTTCAACAATTCCGTTTTTTTCTGTCAATATGGGAGAGGGCTGTGTGTACATTAATGAAGAAAACAATGAGTTTAAATGATTTTAGCAAATGGTTTGATTTTAACATAAATTAAGCAATCTGGAAGACTCTGAAGAATACAATAAGGCAAAATAAAAAACATTAATTAATTAATACAAGGTGTACTAGCGGATCAGCTCGTCGCCGATGTTACGTGTGCTTCGCTGTTCCGCTGGGACCACAACCAGGTCCACGACCCGCAGCACCTCAACGTGAAAATACAAAAGACCAATGCAACAAATACAACACTGGCTGATGTTGCTTAAATGTAAGAGTAGCAATAGATGATGTCCGCTCCAGAGGTGGGTAGAGTAGCCAAAGAATCCTGTTACTTGACAATAATGTGACTCAAGTAAAAGCAAAAAGTAGTTCACCAAAAAAATACTTGAGTAAGAGTAAAAGTATACAGTGAAATAATAACTCAAGTACTGAATAAATAGCACAAACAATAAAAGAAGAAAGAAAAAAAAAAGGGGAAAAAAATTGCAATATACTGCACGGTTGTTTCTCAAGTTATAAGTGAGCTGAAATATCCACATTTGGGCAGACAGTGCCAGACAAATACTACAATCCATGAAAGCTGTTGTTTTTGTTCGTCTAATGTAAACAAAAGTAGCGCGCCGTTGCCTTCACGGTAACGACGACCTTCCCAAAATGGCCGCCACGTAGGCACGACAATCAGCCGGGCTGGTTTATCTAGTTTTAATACCAAGCCCAATAGAAGACGTTGTGTGAGGTCATGTGACTTTCTTGTGTGTCGTTTGATTGGTGAACTAGAGTTAAACGTCACTTGCGCTTAAATTAGAAATAGCGCCCAATGCGGAGGTTGAAGTCCATCCATCCATTTTCTACCGCTTATCCGAGGTCGGGTCGCGGGGGCAGTAGCTTTAGCAGGAACGCCCAGACTTCCCTCTCCCCAGCCACTTCATCCATCTCTTCCGGGGGGATCCCGAGGCGTTCCCAGGCCAGCCGAAGGATGTAGTCTTCAAGGTTGAAGTCTCGCACACAAAATAGTTGATAAATAAGCAATAATTTATCAATAAAAGTAGCGAGCGGAATTTAGATCATTGTAATGGAGTAAAAGCACTGTTACTTGTTTTTTCTGGTCTCGTCAACTCCTGTGACTTATCCGGCGACCCCGCGCCCAAGGAAAATCTCATTGGATCTATACGATTCACGTAAATGGCCTATTTTGAGTTCAAAATGGCGGATTTCGCCAAAAGGCGACTGATTTGCATGTATGATATTTGCCCTGCGATTGGCTGGCGACGAGTTCAGGGTGTACCCCTCCTCACGCCCAATAATAGCTGGGATAGGTTCCAGCACTCCCGCGACCCTAGTGAGGATAAGCGGTATGGAAAATGGATTGATGGATTTAAATCAATTGTAATTTATTATATTTTAAAATGTTTAATAAAAAAATAACACCAATTAAAAAATATTGTTTTTAATTTTATTTTGGCCGGCACATTGAGCGACTGGTTAGCACATCCACCTCACTGTTCTGGAGACCGGGGTGCAAATCCCGGCCCCGCCTGTGTGGAGTTTGCATATTCTCCCCGTGCCTGGGTGGGTTTTCTCCGGCCACTCAGGTTTCCTCCCACATCCCAAAAACATGCATGATAGGTTGATTGAAGACTCTAAATTACCCGTAGGTGTGAATGTGAGTGCGATTGGTTGTTTGTTTCTATGTGTCCTGCGATTGGCTGGCGACCGGTTCAGGGTGTACCCCGCCTCCCGCCCGAAGATAGCTGGGATAGGCTCCAGCAGCCCGCAACCCCAGTGAGGATAAGTGGGAAAGAAAATGGATTGCTGAATCAACCCAAAGGACGGCACATTAGTGCACAGAATGTACCTTAAGGGACATAAACAGACTATACTGTCCTCCCTAATTAAGGCCACATAGATTTATCCACATTCACACAGATGAAAAGTATTTCATTTGTATGCCAAAAAATTACATGTGAGTGGAGCATGTCCTCCCATTGGACTCTTAGGACATAACAGAAGCGCTTCATGTCCGTGGTTTGGGTTCTGTGGATTCGGGATTTCAACGCAAACCTTAAGGTGTTCCATCTCCCCAGAAGACGCATCCCCTCCCGCCCTCCCTCAACCGCAGGCCTGGAAGGCTTCCATCCTACCTGCGCAGCATTTTGGCAACTGTGCATCATTTTAGAGGCAGCTGTGTGTGCGTGTGTATAAAAGGTTTATCTACATATTGACTCACTTTAAATCCACACCCTTGTCTGCTACAATAATTACACGTTGTATATGATGTCTACTCCTTCCTGCACCTGAGGCGGGCGACGCCGCAGGGGAGTTGCCCACCGGCGGCCCGGCAAACACACCTCTGGCGTCGCCTCATATCCAAACAGCTCGGGAACACACCCTTGGCCATCTGCAATGCTATGGCGGCTTCCTGTTTCAGGGGTGCCGAGTGAGCAGAGAGCGCCACCGCATGGCCAGTCTTCGTGCAAAATTCGCGGGAGTCGGTTGGAAGTTCATCCAATTTCTATACTGCTTATCCTCATTGTGGTTGCAAGTGAGTTGGAACCTTTCCCAGTGGACTTTGTGTGAGAGGCGGGGTACACCCTGGACTGGTCACCAGCCAATCTCAGGGCACATATAGACAAATAACCGTTCACTCACATTCACACATGAAGGACAATTCAGAGTCTTCAATGAACCTAACGTAACCCTAACCTTTAGCAACAGAAATGGATCAGTCTAATTCCTGGGAAGAAGCATGTCCATTTTGACTCATGGGCTTTTTTCCAACCAATGACAAGAAAGCACATGCAGCTATTCCCAACTACTCTGCCAAAGTTCTATCAGTGGTTCATTAGTCCAGCAAAATCCATAATTGATGACATACAATAAAATATACATGTGATCATGAATCAAAATGATCAGAATAGGAATGCGAGACGGAGACACGATCCTTCTTGGAATCGCTGTTTATTCTTTCGATGGATGTCCTCAACATTAGGGTTGCTGCTATTAGAATCCATTATTTTATCAATTATTCCATCGATTAATCAAATAATTGAATACAAATGTATTTTGCATTAAAGTTTATTGCAAAATAACTTTTTCAATTACTGTTTATTAACCCATTATTGTTATTTATTGTTTAATGATGATTTATTGTTTAATGATGATTACAAAACCAATTACGCAATATCACACGAGAGGGAGTGATGTTGTATTCGCCAACCTTAGGTACTGTTTAATGCAAAGGGCTACTAGTTACTACTACTATTTTTTTTCATAAATTGATTATGATTCAATTACTGGTTTGGTCTGGAATAGGTCAGAAAATGGGCAAAGATGTTTTCCAGTCTTCTTTTGATTAAACAAAGATAATCCGTTTTCTTTCATGGAGGACTGCAGAAATCAGAGAACATTCACTGTCGAGAGGCTAATAATTTTGAGTTAAACGAGGTCTCACAACGATGAATCGACTATCATAATAGTCGATTAATTTTAGTACTGATTTGTTGTCGATTAATTGTTGCACCGCTTCTCAACATGCTCGAAAACCCACCAATTTCTGCAAGTGGGTGTATCCTGCTGAAAACTTGTTTTTTGGAAATTGGGTGGACATGTCTATCATAACAGGGCACATGAAAGTCTCAGGTATGCATGCACAAAATTGAACTGGAAGTAGGTCATTTTAGTTTGAAGCAGCAGTTTTGAGGAAACTTGTAGAAACCCATGTAGAAAGTTGACCAAATGAACCCCAAATGTAAGGACGTATTAGCCCCTGACCAGTTTTACTGACTGTCGCGAAATTGGACAAACATGTCTATCATAACAGAACACATGTACAGTAAATGTCTCAAGAACCCATGTCTGAAAAGCAAACATGAAGTCAGCCATTTTGGTTTGAAGCAGCCATTTTGGGCTAATTTGGGGGCCCAATCGGGAGCAAGGCTCTCCTAAAACATTGCTAACAAGCTGATTTTAGGTGGCAGGCCTCCAAACAGTCTCTCTCAATTGAAGACTAACATTCTCAATGATGTCTGTATTCTGCTGAGATTATTTGTCAAAAAAATAAATAAAAAAAACCATCTGACTTTCACAGTTAATTGGCCTCCCTAATTAGCACAGGATGTCTAATTCCCACATCACAGGCGCTGTGCTAAATGGCAACGCGTTAGCGAGCGGATGCCATCCTTTTCTCCTCACCTCCTCCGTATAGAAGAGCAGGACACGCAGCATACGTTACGCACTTAACGACGGATTTGTCGTCTTAATTAGGCAAACGGCAAACAAGCGCAGGGGCTTAATGAGCCAAGTCGCTTGTCAAACAGCTGGCAGATGATATCTATCGACATGCATGTCACGTTCATGATTTCGGGGAGGATCATGAATGGTTATAAAGGGTCATAAAGGGGTCAAGAAGGCAACAGCAGTGAAAAATGTGCTGAATACGCTAAAAAAAGAAAGATCCTCAGAATTAAAAATGTCACACACACTGCAGTCGATGGTATAGGCACAGCTGATGATGGAACATGTTTAAGCTATTCACTCTTGTTTCATGTGTGAGAGAAATTGGAATGTTTATTTTTTTTGTACGTATTATTATTACTATTTGTAGTAGTTGCAGCAGTAGGAATATCATTTACTATTAGTATTATTAGTTAATTTTAAAATGTTTTCGTAATATTATTATTCTTATTCTTATTGTTATTAAAGGTGTCAAGAAGGCAAAAAAATAAAATAAATCACAGAACTGATGCATAACAAAAAGGCACACTTAAACTGCCTTTTTAAAAATATATATCATAATCATTATTGTAATTTACTATTTCAAATATTATCTTTAAAGGGGTGAAGGAGGCCATGCACCTGGTGGAAAATATGGTCGAATGCCCTGTCATTTAAAAACGTGCATCAACAATACGAGAATTATAACAAAAGAAATGTCAAAAAGTGAGTTTCTTTTTTTTCACACAAAGATCATAATTTCTAACTTTTTTTCTAAACTGGTCAAAAACAGTGAAAAGCTAGGGAGAGAACGAGAGAGAGGGGGGAGAGAGAGGGAAAAAAAATTCAGCCTAGACGAAAAGTGCGACTCGGATTTAATATTTTATAATTGCCAAGGGACATTCTGAGATCAATGATTTTTTTTTTTTTTTTTTTTGCCCGGGACGCACATCAGAAAGAGATGTACTTCAGTCTTTTTTTAGGGGAACATTGCTCTATTTAATTCCAGCATGAGCGTGTGTGTGATGCATGTGAAATATGCCCGCCGTGGCCCCCTCATGGCTCCCCGGGCACGGCTGCGGGCGCACATTACCACTTTTAATGGGGCCGCCACCAGAAGAGGCGAGGCAGCCAATAACCCAGGCCTCGCTAATGGACCGCCTTGTTTGTTCTCGGCCACCATTTTCGCAAGCTAATTTTAGATGGTGTTTTTATTTTTTTTTATGTTCCGAGAAAGCGGAAAAATGACAACAGTGTGTGTGAACGAGAGGACAACGCAACATATAGCACGTACCAACCTTATGAACACTTCTTGTAAGGTACTAAGACCATATGACCTCTCCCAGCCAATCAGAGGTACACACGTAATGGCTATTATTGAATCATATATTTTTAGTAGTAGTAGTTGCAAGAGTATTTATCATTTATATTATGCTCATTATTATTATTAGTAGTAGTAGTAGTCGTCGTCGTAGTGTCGAACAGAGGGGAAAAACTGTCAACTGTCAAGGGGCCCTGACCATTTGGGGGCCCCCTAGCTGTTCTGGAATGAACTATATGTTCGATATACATTACTTATTTCAATGTTTGATTATTTCAATATTTATTTATTGATTTCAATATGAAATTATTTCACTATTTATTTATTTAATTTTGTCACGCTTGTCCCCTGCCCATCATTGAAATAATTTTATCTGCCTGTATGGCTCCCAATGGAACTGCTTCCCTTGTATTTTTTGATGATGTGAATGCTGAAAAAAGCAGCAGAATGAATTCTGAAGTGTTTCCGGCACTTATCGGCTCATATTCAGCAAAAATGCTTCCGAACTCATTGGACGGTGCTTCACAGGGCAGATGGACAATGACCCGAAGCATACTGTGAAAGCAACCAAAGAGTTTTTTTAAGACAAAGAAGTGGAATGTTACGCAATGGCCAAATCAATCACCTAACCTGAATCCAATTGAGCATGCATTTCACCTACTGAAAACAAAATTGAAGGGGAAATGCCCAAAGAACAAGCAGCAGAGGCCTGGCAGAGCCTCACCAGGGATGAAATCCAGCGTCTGGGGATGGCTATACATTCCAGACTTCAAGCTGTAATTGACTGCAAAGGATTCATAACCACGTATTAAAGAGTGAGAGTTTGATCTATTAATTTGTCCCATTATTTTTGTTCCCTTAACAAGTGGGATGCAAACTGTATATATAAACCGTTGTAATTCCTAAATTCTTCACCTGATTTGGATGTACATAACCTCAAGATAAAGCTGAAAGTCTGCAGTTAAAGCACATTTCAAATCATTGTGGTCAAGTTTAGAGCCAAAAAGTTGAGAATTGTGTAAATGTCCCATTATTTACAAACCTAACTGTAACAAGACAGCAATATAACAACCTCGGAAATGAAAGCGCTGTGGCCGATCGCAAAAGGCTTTACATCTTGCCCTGTATCCAGGTACTATTTCCAATTAAACATTTGTGGAATGCTAACATTTTTGCAGTTGGTATGTTAACATACATGAGAAACACGAATTAGAAATTTCGAATGGAATTCACCTTTTTTTTTTTTTTTTTTTTTAAACCCAAATTTGAGCTTGCTCACTTGGCTGTTCCTTTAGGTGAACTATTCTTCCATCCATCCATCCATTTTCTGAGCCGCTTCTCTTCACTAGGGTCGCGGGCGTGCTGGAGCCTATCCCAGCTATCATCGGGCAGGAGGCGGGGTACACCTTGAACTGGTTACCAGCCAATCGCAGGGCACATATAAACAAACAACCATTCGCACTCACATTCACACCTACAGGCAATTTAGAGTTGTCAATTAATGAACTATTCTTCTTCTTCTTCTTCAAAAAAAGGAGGTTGCTAAAATGATGACATACGATCACCTGTTACGCTAACATATTCCGAAGATTCCGAATAACCAAAACACTAGGGCAGATGGGTGTGGATTTTTAATTATTGCCCTGTATTCAGGTGCGGGAGATTTGATAAAATGCTAACATGCTAGCAGTTTTTCCAACAAAAGAAGTAACGGGAGTTGAAGTGATGTCTCCAAAGACTCTGCACTTTCATAGGGGTTGTGTTGATGACTTCATTAGCAGTGCCTGCGCTTTGTTGCCGTTTCACGACGTTATCACGCAGTCAGAAATTCAGAGGTTTTGGTATTTATCCCGACCCCCCAGGAGTGGTTTTCTTCCGCAGAAGGCGTAGGCCGCGACGAGTGGGTTTGCGCTTCCCCGGCTCCCCTGGCCAACTGGCTGCAGCTTGAGATCCCAGCCTTCGTCAGCACGCCTCCGTAGTGGCTCGGCGGACGGATTCATTCTTTTGAGAAATTTAATTATATGAAGATTAACAAGGGAGGTAATTAATTTCTTTAAGATGGGTATCTTTTTGAAGCGCCCCAGGCACAACTTTGTTGTCAAAATTGTATATTTAACCATTATTGCAGGGCCAAACGGAAATGAGCGAGCGGCATTAATATGGATGTGTAGACGCATCTTATCTCAATAGCACCATTACACTGTAAGCGCTATATGTACATTTAGGTAGACGTATGAATGTACGTTCTACAAAACAAAAGTTCCAAAAGTAAGCATGCCACACTTGAGACCTTTCCCCACTGACTATTAAAGCCAGGAATTTCCTGCGTTTGTTGCTATTCCGTGTGAACAGCACCAGCATGAAACGCATGGACAAAGTCGACTGTACAATTTTCAGACTTCTGAAATAGTATCAGAGCCCTAACAGAGTTGGTAAGACCTTGTGTCTAAAGGTATTGTGCAATGCAGGGTGTACAGTTTCACACTCACTTTTCCTGCCCAGTTGTGCTAAAAGCAGTTTTCATGGATCAAGTAGGCACCTTGACTTACAAGTGCCCCAACTTAGACGTTTTTCAAGTTACGGACGATCGCGTGGTCGATTTTTTCCTTTGTGTTGTGAGCCAAAATTTGATTTACGTGCAAGCTTCAGAGACGCTGCAGCACGAGTGAAAAGGGGGGAAAAAGGATACTCGCAGTCGGCGATGCATGTTCAGCGGTTTATTGAGTGGTACAAACCGTCTGACACACAAATACAAAATGAGAACACTCGCAAGCAGCTACAGTAGGCCAAAAATCACATCGAGAAGCTCACAGAGACGAACCAGTCATGTTCCTGATGTCACTTACAAGGCCACGCCCCTCTTAAAGGCATACAGCTCAGGTGGACAGTTTTTGGGACTCCCTGCTTGTCCCAACATACTCGAATTATGCTTTATAAAACCACTGACTTTCTTTTTTTTATTTTGCATTATGCTTTATTATGGTTTTATACAATACAGTGCTATTTGTCTTCATTAAAACTACATAAAATCAATTGTAGTGGTTTTTGGGGGCTGGAAAAGATGAATGAAATTTCAATTAATTTCAAGGGGGAATATTGATTGGATATACAAGTCAAGGTACTGAGCTTTTTTTTTTTTTTTTTACAACCGGACATGATCTTATTATCTGACTGCGTGCTGCTGTGTTGCTATGTGAAAGCGCTTAATACCCGTCGTCTTTGCTGGGTTCTGTGTCAAGGCAAAGCCAGATCATTGGTGGATCTACTGTTATGACCACTTTTACAGAAACTAGGTGAGAAAGAGGCTACTGCCTGCTTAAATCAAGCTTTTTCATCACACACCATCTGTTTTTATCCTCGCTGTAAACCAGCCAGTTTTAAGGGGGTGCGCCTGTCTCATGCAAATAAGATGATTTACTGTGAGGCCAAGGGCGAGTACGACTTTTCTTACCATGACGAATAGGGGTGGAGCTACAGCGGTGGCTACTTGTTGAGACCCAAGTTTAATAAAAGCGAGCAAACTGCACAGCCCACCCGCACCACCATACAGACAGCATAGATTGAATTTTCGCTGGTGTATGTAGCACTTCATCACCAAGTGGCGGAATCACACTTTACACGATTAGCACACAGATTATGGGGCATGCAGTGGACAGGGCTCCCAACACAAAGACACCTTTAATGACAAAATTCAAGAGTATGCTGGTAAATGGCCTTGGCTAAGGTCAGTGCCTAAGTGCTTTTCTGGTATAAAAAAAACAAAACAATATAGTTTGATATAGCTTGTGAATTAATATTACTGAACATGAAGCTCATAATGTTTTCATTTCATAAGGAATTATAACATTGTGAAAACAATCATGTGCATACCGTTCAACATTGCATTCTTAGTGTTCTAACCTGTGCACTGGGAAGTTGGCAAACGGCAGCTAATTAACGTTCCTGGCATCCAGCCAAGCAGGCCCTGCGAGCATCGGGAAAGCCTTTTGTGTGTCCTTGTTGCGAACAAGCCAGAGCCTTGAGATGCCGAGTCAAACTATTATCGCAATCTTCTTGACTTTAGAAAACAGATAGCCAGCCTCTCAGTGTATCCACTTTTGGAGGGGGGGGGGTTGGCTTCACTTAGAGGTGACTGGACCTCGTTACACTCTGATGATACAGTACTGTGCTAAAGTGTGTTGTTTCAATGTGTTTTTTCCCCACAGCGTTAATAGCAGGACTATTACAATTGCGAGTAAAAGAAGTTTCCCCCAGCGATTTTCACCAAGCAGCATGGTACTCAAGTAGTTGGCACATCAGCCTCACAGACAGAGAACCTGGCTTCAAATCTCTGGTAGGGTCTTCCTGGGTGGAGTTCGTAGGCTCTCCCCCGTACTTGCGTGGATTTTCTCCAGGTACTCTGGCTTCCTCCCACATCCCGAAAACATTTATGTCAATTGTCTATTGTTGTGAATGCTTGTTTGTCTATATGTGCCCTGTCTATATATTGGCTGGCGACCAGTCAACTCTTGCCAAAAGCGAACTGTGATCGGCTCCAACTCACCTGCGACTTTAATGAGGATAAGCGGTATGGAAAATTCCAAACTATGTCAAGTGAAACTGAGTTTAATATATACGGTTAGCCCATCTGCCTTGTAGTCGAGAGGTTCTGGATTTAAATCGTCAGCTTCTCACTATGTTGTGAAAAACACATGCATATAACAGAAATTGTCCCTAGGTGTGAATGTGAGTGTGAATATTTTGTATTCTATATGTGCCATGCGATTGGCTGGACACCAATCCTGGGTGTACCCCGCGTCGCTCGCCCATTGTCAGCTGGGATAGACTACAACTCACCTGCCACCCTAATTAGGATAAGTGGTCTAGAAAATGGATGGATCGAGTTCCACAAAAGTACCAATCACATATACATGCAAAAGGGAGGCAACTATTTATCCATTCATCCATCCATTTTCTGAGTTGCTTATCCTCACAAGGGTCACGGGAGTGCTGGACCCTATCCCAGCTATCATTGGGCAGGAGGCGGGGTACACCCTGAACTGGTTGCCAGCCAATCGCAGGGCACATATAAAGAAAAAACAACCATTCACATTCACATTCACACCTAGGGGCAATTTAGAGACTTCAATTAACCTACCATGCATGTTTTTGGGATGTGGGAGGAAACCGGAGTGCCCGGAGAAAACCCACGCAGGCACAGGGAGAACATGCAAACTCCACACAGGCGGGGCCGGGGATTGAACCCTAGTCCTCAGAACTGTGAGGCAGACGCTCTAACCAGTCGATCACCGTGCCGCCAGGCATCTATTTAATGGAGGCATTTTTTTTTTGTCTTAAATGCATGGCAGTGACCATTAATCCATCTACTCACAGCTGTACTGAAGGCTATCTCAGCTGACTGCGGGCAAAAGGCAGGGTACACCCTGGACTAGATGCCAGCCAATCACAGGGCACATACAGTATAGACAAACAACCATTCACGCCTTCAGACAATTTAGAGTCTTCAATGAACGCATTATGCAAGTTTTTTGAATGCGGGAGGAAGCTGGAGTACCCAGAGAAAACCCATGGAAGCACGGGGAGAATGTGCAAACGCCACACGGGAAGGTAGACACCTCAGAGCTGTGATGCAGAAGTGATAACCACTCACACTGATAAAGGGTTAATGGCATCCTTGTACATTACAGGCGAGTAGGAGGAGTAGAACCATTCAGTAGGCATGACATAATCCACCAAACCCCCAACAGGGGCAAAAGACATCAAGCCCGTGGGAGGGGAACCCACTTAACTACCACGTTTAACCCCTCTCGCTTTCACTCGACCGGTCCCCTTAACTAAACATCCCACCCCGGCTGGTCTGAGCCAGTGCCTCACTCGCGCCCTCCCTCCCTCCAGCTCCGGAAACCTTGGCGCTTTGTTAGCTTCCTGTTTGTCTGGCGGAAGACCCCAAGAAGAAGGGCTAAAGATGGAGGGACAGTGGCAAGAGGGGGGTGAAAAGAAACAGACACTCGAGAGTTGGGATTGATTTACTTCATTAACCGAGATTACAAGTTTAACTCACAAACCAGAGGTCAAAATTTCTCATTAACAAGGGGGACCGTGGAGGACCTCGGGGGGCTGGGAGACCTCTCTTATTACTGACTACACATTTCAATCTGTCTTTGATGTTCCATGTCTGCCTTTCTAACCCTCCCGTACCACCCACCCCTCCCACTTTTGGCAGCGAGGTTGATTTTAATTGTAGCTATAGAACAGAGCGTGGTTTTGCCTGTGAGCCAGCCTCCACATCTGTAGTGAGTGCAGCTTTAGTGATATTGGGTGCAGTCCATAGCTTGCGGCTCATTTTAATGGTCCCCCCCCTACTCCACTCCCCCTTTTCTTCATTGGAGACTCAGATTGTTTTCCACGTGATTCTGGTTAATTTAGCTGGAGGAAAGGGCATCCGTTTTCCTCGTGCTTCCCCCCTCCACCCTTCTCACTCCATTGCCTCGCTCTTTCTGATCTAGGGCCTCAAAGGAAGAAGGTAAAATGGAAGACATCCGATAGAGCGCCCAGGAAATGCCATTTTAGCATTGACAAACAAGACCCTCCATGATAAGTCCATGATAAGTCTTAAATGTGTCAAGGATGTTTCAACGCTCCTAGCAACAACTACGTAGCTGTGTTGTTCAAGTGGAAGTAACATATTTCAAGCCATTTAGTCTATTTCTATTGTGCAAGGTAGCAGCTATCATGAATAACTTGAAAGAGGAGCCATCGTATTAATTAGTTTTACATGACGTACAGTGAACATCTGTGTGGCATGGACTATTTTTGGGTAATCAGAGGTTCCTGAACATTTTGGGTTCAAGGACCCCGGAAATGTGAGACACCATCTTAATCCTAACACCAACTAACATAACTACCACATGCACCTGTAATGGCACAGGAATTTAAAAGTTGCCCATTTTTGAGAAACATTTGTAATGTAACATTCATATTTAAGAAGAACAAGTTCAATAGTTATAGTTGTTCAGTTTTATGAGAATAAAGTTAAAAAAAAAAAAAAAAAAAAAAAAGCCGTAATCTTTACATAATCAAAGGTATATTTTGTCAGTATGAAAAGTCGCAATCTTACGAGAATAGAGTTGTATTTTTCCCAGATAAAATCTTTAAATTATGATATTAAGTCATAGTTTAACAAGGGTAGAAAGCCATAATGTAAGAAAAGTACTTCAAAAATCTAACTTTATTATTGTAATACTGCATTTTTGGTTTTGGAAAAAAAAGGACAACAGTATATTTTTCAAAAACGTCTTTTGTTCTACGGTAGGTTAATTGAAGACTCTAAATTACCCGTAGGTGCGAATGGTTGTTTGTTTGTATGTGCCCTGCGATTGGCTGGCAACCAGTTCAGGGTGTACCCCGCCTCCTGCCCGATGATAGCTGGGATAGGCTCCAGCGCGCCAGCGACGGAGAGCTAGTGAGGAGAAGCGGCTCAGAAAATGGATGGATGGATGAAATTCTGACCTTGAAAAGTACCAGCACCGAACGATTGAATATACCTATTACACAACCTAATGTTATCACAGTTTTAAAGAATGAAGTTTTTTTTTTTTTTTTACATCCCAGTAGTTTAACAAAAACAGACACTGGACACTCATACCCAACCAGGGCTTGACACTAACTTTTTTGCTCACCAGCCACTGTGGCTAATCACTTCCCCAGAGTCACTAGCCGCTTGGCATTTGTACTAGCCACAATTTTGTTTTGTTGGATAATTATGTTAAAAATTATTAGAGGTACTCTGGTTTCCTCTGACATTATTCCAAAAACATGCACTGTAGACTAAATTGCCCGTAGGTGTGATTGTGAGTGTTTTTTTTTTTTTTTTACAGTATATGTGCCCTATGATTGGCTGGCGACCAGTTCAGGATCTGCCCTGCCCCTCGCCCAAAGTCAGCTGCGAAGGGCTGCTGTATATCTTGTATCTTAATATCTTATATTAATTGTGGAATGGATGTGGGAGTTATGTGAGAGACTGTTTAGGAATTATTGTAGTTTTAGTGTTCATAAAATAGTTGTTACTAAATTAATATTTGTTCGCAGACACCTCACATACGTACTTTAGGTTTCATGTTGTATTTCTAATGACTCTGGCATCTCTGACTCTGGCATCATTCATTGACTGATTTTCTTGTGTTTCTTGAACGTGCAACAGTGAAGTTACATTTACAGTATCTTTATGTCACAAAGACGCAACTTCCACAACTATAAAACCCTGCGTTATATTGTATAACGGCGGACATGGGTGCTGACAGTTACATATATCTTTGTTGAGTTTGCAAAGATGCAAATTACACAATGAAAAAAAAAACGCTGAAATAAGCTTGCTAAAACTTGCCTGAAAAAAAAAACAAGTAGATGAGGTGTGTGTGTGTGTGTGTGTGTGTCTGTGTGGACTCAACGAGGAGGGGGAGGAGGAGGAGCCAAGTGGCAAGCAGAGTGGATGAGCGACAGACAGCAGCATAGCGGCAGAATTTGGGCACTGTACAAACAAGTGAATAAAAAGTGGCTAGTGGTAGTGGTTGTGTTACCCACAGTGCAAATGGACCCGCAAAGGGCGGCTTGGGGGGCGTCAGAGTCTAGCCCTGTACCCAACCTAACCTTTCCACCAGAAATGCTTAAGGCGTTGCCGTGCATATGGTCCATTGGCCTAAAGCTAAGGTAGGGAGAAGTAATGGTTCCCATATGTAGCTATCCACTTTTTTTCAATGATACATTTATTTATTGCAAATTATATTGCGGCCCTCCAAGCTGCGGCTCACAGACCCCGAGGGGTCTGTGGACCCAAGTCTGAGAACCCCTGCTGTAGAATACTTTCAGCTGTTCTCTTTATTTTTGGTGTGGAAGATGGTGGTTAGCATGAGTAACTGGCGAGAGGGGTGGTCATATTGATTATGACACATTCAACATTGAGAGTTTATACGTATTTGTGTGACAGAGCGTTTTGTGGACAATTTTTTTGACTCAGTGGATTATTTCCAGTCGCTTCTCCTGTGCAGGGTGGAGGTTATCATGGATAAGTGGCAATGGGAGCGATTGCATTAATGATAGGATGTGTACATTGAGCATGTGCCTGTGCGTGACAGCGCATGTCATGGACTATTTTTTTATTTTACTCTGTGGATTATTTCTAGTTGTTTAGTCTATTTCTGGCAGCCCAGTGGCGGACTGGTTCGCATATCCGCCTCACAGTTTTGAGGACCGGGGTTCAAATCTGTGTGGAGTTTGCATGTTCTTCCCGTTTTCTCTGGGTACTCCGTTTTCCTCCCACATCCCAAAAACATACGTGGTAGGTTAATTGAAGACTAACTTTCCCGTAGGTGTGAATGTGAGTGCGAATGGTTGCTTGTTTATATGTACCCTGCGATTGGCTGGCGACCAGTTCAGGGTGTACCCCGCCTCCCGCCCGAAGATAGCTGGGATAGGCTCCAGCCCGCCCGCGACCCTAGTGAGGATAAGCGGTACAGAAAACGGAGGCAAAAGGAGGGATCATATTAATTATAACGCAAACATTTACCACCCATGCCTTTGCATTCATTCTCGTAGTTCAATTAATTATTATCGCGCAAAATAGTGGTTTGCACAGATTGTCGTGCTAACACTAACCTAATTTACCAGATTTGAGGATTTTTCTCAGATGAAATTCCAGTATTTCACCCACCATCTCTCAGTGTCCCATGCCACTTTCAGGTATTTCGACCCCTATCCTAGCTGACTTTGGAATATACTGTAGAAAACGCATGCAGGTACAGGGAGATTTCGAACCCAGAACCTGTGACTTTGAGACAGATGCGTCAACCACATGCACAACCGCGCCGCCCCAGATTTGGACCTTTGAAGATGAGTAAGACTTTGAGTAACCCCTTGTTGCTGTGCATACAGAGGTCCGGTTAACTTTCCGTCGACCCTCAGCTGCCCCTTTGTCATTTCACTCCATCCCTCCATCTTTCTCAAGGTGCTTCACCCTCGACTTTTTATGCCCGACTTCAAAAACCACCGAGTGCTGATTAGGGGGTTGCAGGATGGGGGTGCGGATGGGGGAGGGGGGGGGGGGTACTACTGAGCGACCCCCAACTGCGATCCATCGCTGGGTCCTAGCAGCTAATCCTCCCTGCGGAGTCCTGTAAGGCGCCCTTTGTTCCGTCCCGGTTTGCAGACACTCGCAGTGTTGACTGGGTTTCACAGCCCTCGGCGGTCCTCCAGTAGCCAGCCAAAGGACCCAGCAGAGATTTGCAAAAGTACTCACACTCTACTTAAACAGTACAGATACTTGTTTTAAAAAAAAAAAAATGGTAAAAGTAGAAGTACAGACTCTGAAATTTACCAGTACTTAAGTACCAAACTAAAGAGTAGCTTTACTTTTTAGTTTGATGTTTTACTGTCAATTATATACAACACCAGTTTTAATAACTTCACACAATGAAAAACTAGTCATAGTAGTAGTAGTTTTCCTCTTTATTTACTTGCACGGTGTTCGTACTGAGAAGAGGAAAATCCCTGGACATGCTATCAAAACAACGTGATCCCATAGCTTTGCTAACGTTGTGAACTGACAATTAGTGATGTGCAGATCGATACTGAAATATCAATACCTGCGATACCAGATCTTTGTGTGCAAAAATCGAATTTCAAACCAAAATATCAATACTTTTCATGCTTAAATATTTTGAGCTGGCATGTGTATAATTAATAGGAACACAGTGGAAAGCAACTTAACGTATAAACTCTCATCTAAATGATACGTAAATTGGTGGGGGTTACTTTTTCTTCTGCTTGGGTAAGAGAGAAATGTGGGAAAATGTTAAGGAGTTATGGTAACACAATGAACCTTGTTAAACCACAACACAGACTGCGAGGCATTTATGATAATGTGATTGCACATGTGTGCACATCTTATAACTGGGGATGTGGCTGTGTTCAGACTAGAGTTAACCGATCATATTCAAACTCATGTTAAATGAGAGTTAAACCCCACATAAAGTTTAATGTTTTCCTGACTTTTTGTTGTTGTTGTTGTTCCTTTTGCTTTCCAGCAGAAGCCTGAAGGTCAACAATGACTGGTATTTGGAAGTGTTCATAATTCCCTTTACCTTGACCAAGGCCCCAGTTTCAGCTGAAAAAAAAAAATAGCCTCAAAGCGTGATGCAGTGAGCACCATGCTTCATTATAGGTACGGTGTTCTTATGGTGATGAGCGGATTTGTGTTTGCGACAAACATACGTCTCGGAATTATGGCAAAAAGTTCAACCTTGGTTTCATCGGACCATTACACATTTTCCCACTTGTGTTTGGGGGATATGAAGTGTGTTTTTGCAAAACATAGCTGGGTTTGAATATTTTTCTTTGTAAGAAAACGTTTCTGTCTAGCCACCTTACGCCATAGCCCAAGACATATGAAGATGAGAGGAGATTGTTGTCACATGAAATAAACAGCCAGAAATGTTTGCAGCTCCTTCAATGTTGTTGTTGGCCTCTTGGCAGTGTCCCTGACCAGTTTTCTTGTATTTTCGTCAATTTCAATTCCATTTCTTGGTAATGGTCACTATTGTGCCATATTTTCTCCACTTGATGTTGACTGCCTTTACTTTGTTCTGTGGTTAATTTAACGCCTTGGAAATGTTATTTGTGGAAGGCCACCACAAATTAGTTTCGGCTGCCCCTAATAATTTTGGCCTTTCTGTGGGGAGATTGTGTAACTGTGCTTCTACTGTGCTTCTGCTAATCGATACCACCACTTTCATTTCATTTCATTTCATACGATACTGAAAATACAGTACCTCAAATGACTGAAGTAGCACAAATATTGATAAATTCTATTTGAGAATCGCTCTTCTTGTATCAGAGGCATCAACATTTCAGACAGTGTCGATCACACCATGCCACTCTAGGAAGCGTAATGGGCGTCTCGTCACAGCACACTTGCACATGCTCTTTTTGCTCTATTTGTGTGTATTTTTGCTTGAAAAACGCCACTCCATTTTGGACAAAGCCTACGTACAGTCGTTAGGATCTTCAGAGTTTAGGATTACACAGTGCAAAGACTATTACGGGAGGCGAACCAAACCTGTGATGCTAGACGACGAGTACAGTGATGCCAATAGATTCTAGTCTTGGGGGAACAGTGCAATCTATCAACCAATCAATCAATTAATTAAGATTTCAACCACAGTTGACTTTGTCTGTCTCTATTTATGTCTTTTATACACTGTGTCGTCATCTGCTGAGGTTGAAGAGGGTAACTTTGCCGAAGTAAGCGGTAGAAAGCACCAATATCTGTTTACAAATGCAAGGGAGTAAAAAGTAGTCAGAAAAATAAATACCCAAGTAAAGTAGAGATACCTGAAAAATCTACTTCAGTGCAGCAACAATCATTCCTTCCCAAGAATGGGACCTGCGCCCTCAAGATTAAAACTAAGAAGTGAAACGGTGTCACCTGAATTGTGTCACAGAGGTGTCACAAATGACCAAACACGGAGGGATGGGATAGTATAGCAGAAGTAGGATCTCAACAAGGCCATTATCCGGCTCATAATTTAGGCGCTGGCACGGCACTGAAGGGCCGCCTTTGTCTGGGATTCATGAGGAAAAGCTCAGGATGCGATGTCAGAGGGAAATAATCAGCGTGGGCCCTCCGCAACGTTGGGCTGCCGGCCCGCCTGCCTGCGCTACTGGCCACGGGAGCCCCCCCCGGCTCATTTATGTGGAGATGAAATCTATGACAAGCCCCTCAGTGAAGCTGAGAGCAGGCAACAGTCCAGTAACACCCACAGGCCTGCAGGCATCCTGTGACCCCCTTAGAAAAGTCACATTCACTTTGCTCTGGAGAAAGGAAAGAGAACGCCGCCGGCTCTCGCAGCCCATGTGAAATGAAGAAATGTGAGGAGGTGAAATCCAAGTGAAAATAAGTTAAGATTCCCTCCTCCTCTTCCTTCTCTGCAAGCACTCCAGAGGACTCTGCTTATGCCTCTCTAATTAAACATGAACAGGACATTTAACCCCCAAAAAAACAAAAACATAAAAACAGAACAATGTATATTCATGTTTATGCTGTATAACTGCATTTAGGAAAACAGCTTTCTTTTTTGTTGGACTTCAGCAGAAGGTCGCAGGCTAATACCCATCAGGCTAAAACGATGTGAAAGAGCTCGGCACTGCGCTCAAGGAGCAGAAGTAATGCTTTTATTTTATTATTTATGCCTTTTTACCGGCCACATTTACTAAAGCCCGGCATGCAGAGACAACGCTGCGGCTCGATATAAGCGGGTTATTCAAATGACCGATTTTGCATTCAAAACTCGGCCTCGTTTGAGATGAATCAGACGTACGGGGAGAATATGTGGAATTTTAAATGTTCCTGCGGACAGCCCGAAGGGAAAACGCGACTTTGTGGCGCCACGACAGACTTCGTGTATGACCCGGAATATGACACTTAAATCTGTGCTTTTCTTTATTACCACCATGAAAACTACAGTGAACCGTCGCCCATTCGCAAATTGCCAAATGCAAACTCACCTACCTATTTTTTTACGTCGAATCTAAGGACCAAGCACAGTCGCGAATAGCAAAAAAAAAAAAAAAAAAAAAACACGACTAATTGAGGCCCCCTGTTTTTTTTTTTTTACGATTGCCGATAAAGTGATGCCTTGACTTAACTAATCGACAGCTAATCAATTATCAGATTAATCAACAACTATTTTGACAATCGAGTAATTGTTTAGAGACCCTGTTTAAACTTGAAATTGTCAAAATCCTCAGAATTCCATCCCCTCAAAAGTAAATATTCTCAGATTTCTGTAGTCCTCCATGAAAGCAGACTGATTATCTTTGTGTTTCATCCAAATAACACATTTGCAAACATCTGCTTTTACTTTGGAAAACAATGATCAACATTTTTGAACATTTTCAAACATGTCATTCAAGGATTGGCCACTGACATAAGTTAAAATTTTCAGTCAGGTCAAACCAACATTACAACATGACAGAAATAATGGGTGCTAACTTAGTGTAATTAAATTACTTAATTGTAATTCAATTACCTCGCACACCAAAACTTTTGAGCATGATTCAACAGAACGCCGACATGTTTACGTAGAACTGTTAGTGCTAGCACTAGCTTGCGAGGCTACAGAACATTTTGTTGCATGCTTCCGAGCCGTATCGTATTAAAAGTACATCCCTCAAGCAATCCGTGAATGAACATCCTCTCCCGAGCATCGGTTATGACCAACACACGTTTTTGCTTATTTTATTATTCCCCCCCCCCCCCACACACACACACAATAGATTTGCGTGATCTATTGTTGTTGTCGTCGCCATGGTAACGAGTATATCCGGTGGCGTTTGATTTGACAAGATAAAGCCCAGTGTTGGTAAATGACAGGATGCGGTGGTATCGGAATACAACATTTTATTACAGTAGTCTGACATAGTGCAATCGTGAAAGACAAAATTTGTCTTGTAGTCTGATCCAGGCATTACGTGTTGTCTGGCTGAGGCACCGCAAAAAACTCCCACACCGCCGAATGTTTTTTCACCGACAAGATTGAAATAAAACTTGGCTGGCGACCAGTTCAGGGTGTACCCCGCCTCTCGCCCGAAGATAGCTGGGATAGGCTCCAGCATGTCCGCGACCCTAGTGAGGATAAGCGGAACGGAAGATGAATGAATGAATGAATGAATGAATGGCCGTCAGATAGTCACAGTACTACATCACAAGACACGTGACAAGGCTAAAAATAAACTAGCTTTTGGATCGGTACACGACGGCGACGTGGAGTAAATGTCTTTTACAGTCATTGATCAGATCAGCGAATTATGACATTAAAACCGATCAACATAAAATGCTAATTATCGGCCGATATCGATCAAGCTGATCAGATCGGTGGAAAGTCTATCAAACACAAATACTAAATGAAAAAACTTGCAAGGAGCAGACGCTCAAACTGAACTAACCAGCCAACTTGACTGACTCCATCACCTGATCTCACTCACTAAGCCACGCATCTTAAAGGCACCCATCAACACACTAATGTGTGTGTGCATTGTGTGTGCCTTGATTATACTTCCAAAAACCACTTTATTCATTTACATTCTCTTTTATTATGTCTTACTGCACAAAACAGTGCTATTTTTCTTCATCAAATACCTGTAACAAAAACATATTTTTTTGGGGGGGTTTAAGTGGACTCATGGCATTTCAATTAATTTCAATGTAGAAAATGTATTTGATCAAATGCCATCACAAACTAGGTCACAGAACAAATTAAACTCTTAAGTCAAGCTGTCACCATATTGATACGTTAGAGCGTAACTTTATCGCAAGCTACAATCCCAAAACAGTTAAATATAATTTTAATGTCATCTTATAACATTACCCCCCAAAAATAAATGGCTTACAGATGATTTGATTTAAAAAAGAAAAGAAAAAGGCACCTGAATGTATATGCGGCGAAGACTCTACATAACTTCCACTAACAACTCAGGCTAAACTTAGCTCCTCCCCCGACATAGGTTTTTCTCTTAGTCAAGATGCATCCCTTCAACATACTTCCCTGACAGAAATCACTGTACTAACTCCTCTATTTAGAGAAGGCTTTGGCAATATCTCATGGCGTTTCAGAAAGAGAAAATAGGGGAGTTTTTTAAGCGAATAGCTGGGGATAAGTTCCACAGAAAAAAAACCTGAGTAGGTGAATTTGGGACTAGTGAACTGTGAATATGCGGGGATTATGGTATTCACTGAAAAATGTATTTATTTGAGCCCTTCTAAGTATTTTTAGGCTTTTTCTGTAACCTGCTACTAAAAGAAGACCTATAATAGGTACTGTCCGTGGCGCTACGAAACGTTGTCAGAAACGGTAACGAGTCTAGCTATGGGTATTGTTTCTAAAACCAACACAGAACAATGCTAGCTATGCAGTCGTCTGCAGTCATTTAAGTCTGTCAAAATTCAATAAGAAAAAAGGGAGACTAACATTATGCTTTTGTTAGCTCAAAATTCTTATATCGTTATATCTATTACTAGGGTTACAAAGCGGTGGAAAATTTGAGGAAAATCTCTGGAAAGTTTCATGGAAAGTGACATTTTTGAAATATTTAAAATTGGAAACTTTTGAAGGGAATTATGGAAATTAAGTGGGAATTGAGGGTAATTTAATGGAAAGGTAATCCAGCCAGGCGGCACGGTGGACGTCTGGTTAGAGCGTCTGCCTCACAGTTCTGAGGTCTGGGGTTCAATCCCCGGCCCCGCCTGTGTGGAGTTTGCATGTTCTCCCCGTGCCTGCGTGGGTTTTCTCCAGGCACTCCAGTTTCCTCCCACATCCCAAAAACATGCATGGTAGGTTCATTGAAGACTCTAAATTGCCCGTAGGTGTGAATGTGAGTGCGAATGGTTGCTTGTTTATATGTGTGCCCTGCGATTGGCTGGCAACCAGTTCAGGGTGTACCCCGCCTCCTGCCCGATGACAGCTGGGATAGGCTCCAGCACTCCCGCGACCCTTGTGAGGACAAGCGGCTCAGAAAATGGATGGATGGATGGATGGTAATCCACCCAGAAGTAGCCTGTAACTCATGAATTGGACTACTTAGAAGTCAAAGTAACACTGTACTTGTATGAAATTGAGTTGTTTTAGTAAGAATTGTGCTAACATTTCTTTTTTCTCATGCATTTTAGAGCATTTCCCCTTTTAAATGATATTTCTTGCACTGCACGCTGTTTTAATTGTACTTTTTTTCCTCCTCTCTTTGTTTTAAATGTTTATAAGCTGTTTTTTTCTTTGTTTTTAAATGCTTTTAATCATGTAAAGCACATTGCATTACCTTGTGTTTAAAATGCACTATATAAATAAATCTGCTTTGCTTTAAAATATACAGTTCCCTTTTAAGAGCCAACCTTCAATTTCGTAAATTCCTGGTTTACTCCTATTTACCATCTATGTAATAAATGAGTAAACTCCCATGGATTGTTCTAAATTTGTTTCATTCTTTAGCATTTTGCCTCGCCGCCGGCATCCCTCACGTGTTCACAGCAACCATTAAAATTGCTTTGATGTCATCGCTATACACCTCACAGCCCTAGGGGCATAATAAGCATTACGTGGCGATTGTTATGATATGCTATAATGTGTTAACTCTATGTTACAGTCCTCAAGTTATTTATTTCTTTGGCATGTTGATATATTTGTAAGGGAAATTATATAAACATTAATAAAAATAAAAACAACAAGAACAATAATAATAAAAAATAAGGGAATGCCTAGTTTACATGTACTTTCAATTTAGTGTTTAAAAACCGTTGCATTCTTACCTCGGTCCCTGATGGGGTGGCCCCCGGCGAGTCCACCTTACGTTTTTTGCGTGGTCCGATTGCCGCTAGTGCTGTGAGGTTAGCGTCCCGCTGCCTCATCTGGGCAAGTTCCTGTTGCTGCATCTGGAAAAAAAAGACAAGCACGCATGCCAATGTAAAACAAAAGTGCTTTTTATCTACATAAAATGTCAATTGTGGAACTCAAGGAAGAACCTGATGCCACTTGATTTTTATAGCTTTCAGGCATCAATATGTTTGAACGCAAACAATGCAAATCTATCTTAAATTACGACTGACAATAATTTTCTTTTGCGATTGGCTGTTGACCAGTTCAGGGTGTCGCTCGAAGTCAGCTGAGATAGGCGCCAGCACACCTGCGACCCTTGTGAGGAGAAGCGGTTCACAAAATGATTAATAATTATAATAAAATAAAAAATTTCTTGGTAATTAAGACAAGTGTGTCATGGGTGTGTGTTCCGCTTTTTGTCTTCCCCGTTTCATACACACCTGCTCCTGAGAGCATCTTCACCACCTGTGCCTCGTTCACCCTAATTACACCATGCATTTAACCTCGTGTCTCATTCTTTCTCGTCGCCAGTTCGTTGTACCTTGTCGTCGCGTTCCAGCATTCGTTGTTTCCACGTCAAAGACTCACAGTAAGACTAGGCCCTGTTCTGATTATCAACCTCGCCATTTTGCCTCATGTTTTTGGATACTGTTGCCTTTTTTGGATTGCCTGCCTGTGTACCGACCTCTGCCTGTATATTAGACCTCTCTTTTTTTAAACTGCCCATTTGTTTTGGAGTCATGAATTTTTGGGTCCTATCCTCTGTTCCGTTCATGACAAGTGTCATTTTTAAGGACAGATGAAGGTCTTAATTTTGGAAAATTAGACGTTTTAAGGACACACGGTTGTGTGTTATCATATTCAATATAAATGTTTTGTTATTCATTCTTCAGCAGATAATGTATCGTATGTTGTTTTCTTCCAATATATCTGCACCATTGGGAAAATACTGCATCTCTATATGGTTTAAGGAATTCCCAGCCCTACTGTGAGCCACATATAAGCGATAACTGGGTTATTAGAGTTTTGTGTTTGTTGGTTTTATTTGTCTAGTATAAGTAAATTGGTTTTCTTCAAAATCTATAGGACAAGTTTGTCGTCGAAAGATGGAAGGAAATAAAGGCAAAATTGACCCTTCAAACCAAAATGGCAGACTCCCGGGCGCTACATTCGTATGAGGTCCACGGACACATTTACTCTAAGTCACCAGCGATTTGTTACCAACTCATTCTGTATTTGGTAAGGGTATAACGCTAACGTTCAATACTCCAGTCATGCATAGATTGCCGAGAGGACGGTCTAAAATAAATAATGTAAAAAAGCTTAACATTGCTTAATGTCATAAAACTGTGCTGAATCGTCACCAAAAGGTACATGGACATCTCTACCTATGCTTACTTCAACCTCTGAAAATATTAGAACAATATTCTGGCTTTTATGGATGTTAAGCCGTATCCTATAAAGAACACGCTTAACATAGCTTAATGTTCCAAAACTGTCATCAATCATCACCAAAATTGATGTGGGCATCTCTTATCATGTCCACTTTAACCTCTGAAAATATTAGAACAATCGGCCCAACATTTTGATTTTATGGACGTGAAGCTTTTTCCTCTGCATAGATGCCCAGTATGACAAAAAGCTAAGCGCAGCTTAATGTCCAAAACTGTGCTCAGTCGTCACTAAAATTTATGTGGACATCTCTACATATGATTCAACCTCTGAATCATAACTATTGGCCCATTATTTTGGATTTTATGGACATTAAGCCTTTTCCTGTGTAGCGCCTATGACGTCCATAAAAAAACAAAATATTGAACCCATTGTATGTTAAAACAAAATTGAAGCTTTTAAAGGGTATGCATTAACCCGCTTTGATTGGACAGGATTGAAGTCGGCTGTGGTGACACTCATACCAGCGCAGACGTCCCATTTTAAATGCGCTGGGGGTACGCTGGTCCACAAAAGTACTAAAACCGGGTCTAGCCCATCTCCTCACAGGGTGGTCAGACATACATGAGCTCTGCGGACATTTGGGCTGGATCAGACATATTTCATTCATAAATACGTGACGAGCGGACATTGAACCCTCTGTTGTAGAAAGCAATTCATTGAACATACTGTATTATCATTATTATCATCACCCCACTGGCAAGCATGCAGCTATGGTGGGGTGAGGGGGCACAAGCACGTAGGATCATACATGGGTGGGTATGGCTTAATGAGGTCCCCGGACATATTTAAGTTGCCCGCGGTTATCACCAGCTCATCCTGTATTTGATCTCGATGCCTGTTGTCACACCGGCCAAGTGACAATGATCACTCTCTCCATGCATGCGAGACTGGCATTGCGCCTCACTTAAAGGGAATGAATGAAAAGGTCGCTTTGAATCGCGGCGATTAAAGTTGGCTGTGTTTACGCCCATAGGCGCAAACAGCCCCTTTGGTTAAACATGCTGGCTGCGAGCATCTGCGAGATTACGACAACCCGGTCTAACCTGCCCGCTCGCAGAGTTACGCCGACCCTGCGTGGGTTTTCTCCGGCTACTCCTGTGTCCTCCCACATCCCAAAAACATACATGGTAGGTTAATTGAAGACTCTAAATTGCCCATAGGTATGAGTGTGAGTGCGAACGTTTCTTTGTTTATATGTGCCCTGCGAGTGGCTGGCGACCAGTTCAGGGTCCACACCGCCGCTCTCCCAGAGTCAGCTGGAATGGGCTCCAGAGAGAATAAGCGGAACAGAAAATGTATGGATGGATCTTAAACTGGCTTCAGGAGTGGAATTTACAAAAAAAACCCAAAAAAAACAATTATTTATTAGGGGTCATTCCTGGACCGAAATCAACATTCACAAGGATGAACACGCCTGCAAAACTTTGAGAGTCATCAAACATTCCAGCCTCACACTATGAATTATATTTTTTGCAATTTTTATACATTATCCAATTTTGATAGTGGCTTTGGGGGACTGAAGTTTCTCGAATTTCAGTGAGTGCACCTGAGTCAATTATTGGGAGTGATACACCAGACCAATATAAGCTTTCATCACAATGAACATGCCTGAAAAATTTATTGAGTCAACAAACTTCATTGACATGCTCCTGCAACAAACCATGACGAAAAACTAATTTTTACTTTAATTTTCAAAATGTTCATAAGCAGCAAATTTCAGTTAGGGTTAGAGTTAGGATAAAATCTGTAAATGGGCAAAATTACCAGTTTCATACCATAATGGCACACTTCTTGTGTCCCGTGCATGGCTTCAAGACACTTTTTTTGTGGATCTACTCATGATAGACATACCTATCAGAATTAATCTGGATAAGTGAAACTGGTTTCAGAGTCTGCATTGGGAAAAAAAGACAAAATGGTATACATGTCTTCTGGAGGCCGGCACAGTGGGCGACTGGTTAGCACATCTGCCTCACAGTTCTGGGGACCAGGGTTAAAATCCCGGCCCCGCCTGTGTGGAGTTTGCATGTTTTCTCCGTGCCTGGGTGGATTTTCTCCGGGCACTCTGGTTTCCTCCCACATCCCAAAAACATGCGTGGTAGGTTGATTGAAGACTGTAAAAATTGGCCGTAGGTGTGAGTGCGAATGGTTGTTTGTTTCTATGTGCCCTGCGATTGGCTGGCGACCGGATCAGGATGTACCCCGCCTCCCACCCAAAGATAGCTGGGATAGGCTCCAGCAGCCTGCAACCCTAGTGGGGATAAGCGGTAAAGAAAATGGATGGATGGATGTCTTCTGGAGACTGCCAAAATGCTATAGCTTTAACTATAAATAATAATAATAACTTTAAAAACAAAATGTCACATTTCCTGTGTCTTTTCAACCATGGCCTCTTGACACTTTTTTGTAGGTCTACTCATAAAAGACATGTCTACCAAAATTCAGCTGGGTAAGTGAAACTGGCTCCATGGGCTGTTTTTTTTTTTTTTTAAATTGGTAGAAGAAATCTGGAAATGGGTGGCTTCTTGAGACATTTTGGGTGGGTCTACTCATGACACAGATGCCTACTGTAGCTAAGTAAAACTATTTTCAGGGGCTGAATTTTCCAAAAACTGACTACATCGCAACAAAATGTCTGTTGTCAGACATTAACAGAGCTGCTATTGGAGTCTGAGGACACATTAGTGCGCATGTTTGAGGAGGCGGGTCTAGTCCCATGGCCCTCGATGCGGTGGGTGCATTTAGGGCAGGTTTACAGGGAAGGGGGGAGCACTGCCCAAAGTAATGTCACGTCTAGCCGCAGGCCTGAGGGGGAGCCCAGCATGGCTAGAAGCCGCCCTTTCTATTGGCTGGATGTGTGAGAGCCCGGAGCGGTGGCACAGGGGGTGTAGCATACAAAACACACACACACACACACACACACGTGCCTCTTGTATCTAACTTGGCCACAGCACTGGGGGATGCATACCCACAAGCATTCCTTCGTGCCTGGCCGCTGGGGCTGAGGCGAACAGCGACAATCAATGTGGGCTTTCATGTCTCGCATGTTCTTTTATGTTATCTCCCAGCATGTGTTTGGCCGGGCACTGCTATTTGTATGCGTCGTCTGATGGGCTCAGGAGTGGGCAGTGGGCGTGGAGGGGGAGAATTTACTTTCAGATGCAGGGGTCCGTGGAAAAGGTTGCTTTGGTGTATAAAGTGGGATCTAAAATGTGCATGCAGTTGCCTGTGATATTCTTCCCCTGGAAGCCCGCCGGCAAGGCCTGGCCTTTAGGGTGTTGCCACTTCATATTTAGCATGGCGGAACTGTTGAGAAATTCAAACGCACTGACAACACAACGTCAGGGGGGAATAATGGTGGCAGTGAAGACCGAAGAGAATCTCACACACACACACACACACAAAATTGCTTTGATAAAACAAGTTTTAGCGGAAAAATATATATACACTCTCAAAAAATGTTTGGGCAGCACAGCAGCATTTGTGATTGGCACATCTGCTTAGCAGTCTAATGTGTTCAAATCGAGGCGTGTTCTCCCTGTGCTTGTGTGAGTTGTGAGTCCTAACAGGATGAATGGTAGAAAATTTATGGATGCCTGCAAAGCTGTACATTGGAAAGTCTGGACAGTGACATGCGCAGGCTTCATATTTTTATCCAGCTTGACATCACGGCACGATACAATGCAATGCAACACAATTGACTATTTCCAATATGCCCCATTTGTAAGGGATATTTTCCACAGAAATCATTATGTTAATCTGAGATTATCATACTGGCCAGTGAGTGAACTGTAGGAGAAACAGGCTACGATTATCAAGACAAGAAAAGATGCATCCGCATGCCTTGTCTGGAATAAGTGAAACACCTACAGCCACACAACAAAACATTTTGCCAAAAATTCACTTACAAAGGCCAAACAACCACCGTGGCTACCGGAGGAATATATATATACTCGAATCATGGCACAAATTGAGCAGCTGGGTAACAACATGGCGTCCATACATCATGTGACGGGCGGACAGACCGATGGATGGATGGCACTCAACCAAGCGCAGATCTTTAACAAGGTGTATGGACATCTTTGATGTTGACTTCAAGACAAAAAAGTAAAACATGTTTTATTTTTTTTAAAACAAGTTTAAACAAAAAGAGATACTTCATCCCCACCACTAAAAGAAAAGCAAGCCAAACCACTACAGCTTAAACCAAGCATCAACATTTATCAATGCTAACCACATTAGCTTCTGCCCCAAACAACATCCAAATCGCTGTGGGCCTGCAAAATGACAGAGAGAGAGAGAGAGAGAGAGAGAGAGAGAGATGGCACCAGGATGCCGGCATCCCAGCCTGGCAGTTGGCACCAGGCATGTGCTCCCAGGGCCCATAGCAACTGCCTGCATTTTCAGATTTATGACCGTACGATAAATGAATAACTCCATTTTGCCATGTGCAAGCCCTCCATCCATAAACTTCCAGTCACCGACGAAGCTAAGGAGACAGATTTCTGATTTCAATCTGGTGCCGTCGCGACCGGTCCACCTCCCCAGACGGTAGATACTAGTCACAGTTGGAAACACAGTTATTTTAAGCTTATAATTGTAATATCATTGAATTGTAATGTTACATCGAGAACATCAAGTCACAGTTGACTTACATTGTATATCAGACATGCAAACACCAAAGGCATGAAAAAGGTGACAAAAAACCCCCAAAACATTTTAGATGGGATATGAGGGGATCCCCCGCGGATAATTTTATTTTAAGTTTAACATAAATTAAGCAATCTGGAAGACTCTGAAGAGTACAACAAGGCCAATATATATATATATATATATATATAATTTGAAGTTAGTTCATTCTGTGTTGTGACATATTCCTTAACATCGCTCCGTCACTTAATACATTAACATACATAAATGAAATAGATTATTGTAGCCGCGTTTCCTAATTAATACAAGATGTACTAGTGGATCAACTCTTGTCGCCGATGCTATGTGTGCTTCGTGGGTCCGCTGGGACCACAACCAGGGCCATGACCCGCAGCGCCTCAACGCGAAAATACAAAAGACCAGTGCAACAAATACGACACGTGCTGATCTGATGATCCAAAATGTTACTTAAGCCTAAGAGTAGAAATAGAGGATGTCCGCTCCAGAGGTGAGTAGAGTAGCCAAACATTGTCCTCAAGTAAGAATACTGTTACTTGAGACGTTGTGTGAAATCTTGTGACTTTCTTGTGTAGTTTGATTGGTGAACTAGACTTAAACGTCACTAGCGCTGAAATTGGATTGACAGCGCCCATTGCGGAAGTCGAAGTCGGAGTCTCACGCACGAAATAGTTGATAAATAAGCAATAATTGATAAATAAAAGTAGAGAGCAACATTCAGATCAATGTAACAGCGTAAAAGTACCGTTACTTATTAACAGCAGAAGCGGTGGAAGTTTTTTTTTTTTTGGTCTCGTCAACTCCTGTGACTTAGTGCGCACAGGCGGAACCTCAGGCCGCGTATTAGCCCGCCGCGGAGTAATATTCACAATTGTGTGGATGGTGGATGTGTGGAATGGCTGTACCTGCCAGTGTTCAAGGAGTACGAAACAGCCTATGACGTCAGCGACGGCGACACCCCGAAAAAAAAAAAAACTCATCGGATCTACACGATTCACGTAAATGGCCTACTTTGAGATCAAAACAGCGAATTTCGCCGAAAGGCGACTGATTTGCATGTATGGTATATGGATTTTGTGGTAATTGACTTTCAACTGAAGTCAATGAACACGAGTGACATGGAATTTTGCCAAAAATGGCCAACTGAATCCAAATTTTCTGACTTTCCGTTCGTTTTCAGACTTTCTCGTGTATCTTGGTGTGATAGACGTGCATACCAAATTCAATCTCGAAAGGTGAAACTGGTGTCTGAGGGCTAATATTTGGAAGCAATCCGAAGAGGGACTACACACTGCCCAAGTGCTGAAAAAAATCTATTTGTGACAAACCAACCCGAGTCATACATCAAATTAAAGCCATTGATGACTTACATCAGTGACTTACGTTACTTTCAGTGTTGTCCTATCCAGTATAACCACATATCTCCAAACAATCTGATTTGTATGTTTTCCAACATATGAAATGTCCTTGTTTCCCTTTTGCTGCACACAAAAAAACTAAATAAAAAAAGATGTTTGGTGACACATACAGTAAGTACTTTTATAAGAGAGCAAAACTGTCTATGCAACATCTAATGAGAATTTTCTGCTTATCAGCTACCTTCTGTTTAAAAAAGTTATTGATTTCTTTCAGCTAATCAACAAATTGTTTTTGTATGAATCAAAAAATCTTAAATGTCATGATTTAAAATAAAACAAATACAAAAACACAGGTTGTATCTGTATCACAAAAGTTACAATTTTTCCTAAATGAATTGTTTTGAGATAATTCGAAATGTGTTAATCCCACTTATCTCAAAGTTTTATCAATGAACAATCGAGGTACATTTTACTGAATGCTGTAATAATGATAGTAATGTATCATTATGCAAATCTCCAATCTTTAACACAAGCAAACCCAAATAAAACAAGATTCTCCCGTTACCTTGCGTCACATAGATACCGTCTTAAAAATCAGTAACATTTTGCACTGAGATTCATGGCAACTGCTGGGAGGATGCATATATTTGTCAAATTCCATTAGAGGTAGCACACAAAACTAAAAAAAACATCTGTGTTTGCAAAAAAAAGTCTTAAACAGCATTGATTCTACTCATGCCCTTTTGAAGCACAGAGACGGCGACTCGTAAAGTCAAATTATCAACCAAAGGTCAGCACGTGTAAAAAAACATTTTCACAATCAATCTACAGCTTGGAAAGAGAGCTTTGCGTAAACACTGCTGTATTTGCCTCCTGTGATCGACTAAAATGTGTATTCAAGGGGTGCAGCTACATGGTGGCCAGGGGTGCTGCACCCACCCTAGACAGAAGGCTGGCCAAACCCCTTGCCTACCCCCACCCCACCCCACAACAATTGGTTTCAGCCACCCCACCAAAATATTTCTGGCTGCACCCATGTGTGCATTTGCTGTTGATTTACTAATAATTCACTTAAGACACCGTACACCAGTAACACAGAATTCACCTAAAATGGCTGCTTCAAAACAAAATGGGAAATTTCCCACTTGTTTTAAGGCATGGGTGCTGAGACTTTTTCGTGTGACCTGTCATGATGGTCAGGTATACCGCATTCTGTGTCAATTGATGAAACTGATTACGCACCATTGGTCCTCTGACCTTAAAGATCAGTTTGCAACAAACCACCTTGCCATGTGCTGTATTAAGTTAAAGCCCTGAATCAGGGCTTCACAGTTATTTTACTGTAAATATGCCCTCATGAGATGACTTAAAGACCAAAAAAGTGATTGTTTTCATGATCAAAACAGCATGCAAGGAACGTTCATCTACAGACTATACTGTGTGTGCATTTGTTGGCAACTGATGACAAACTCATAAGCTCACCTAAAGACAAAGTAACAAGAGATAGCCTCATTTGAATTGCAACAACAATGCATAAAAATGTGGAGGGAAAAAAAGGCAAAATGGCTCCTTTTAATTATGAGGAAAAGCCACAATATGTCTACTTTAAACTGTGGGGAAGAATGCCAACTGTCTCCTTTAAATTGTGAAAAAAAATACGTTCCCTTTAAATTGTTGCTAAAATGCATATTGCGTCTCCTTTGAACAAAATGCATGCGTCACCTTTAAATTGTGAAAATAAAGCATAACACAGTATGTCTACTTTAAACTGTGGTAAAAATTCATTTTTTTCCTTGAAGTTGTCTGAAAAAATGTATATGTCTCCTATCAATTCTGACCAAAATGCAACCAAAATGTTTGTATATCTAGGTCTTCTCTAAATTGTCCAAAAATTGCATAAACGTGTCCTTTAAATTTTGAAAAAATACACTGTAAGACTCCTTGACACTGTGGGGAAAAAAATGCAAGATATGTCTCCTTCAAAGTGTGGGGAAAAAATGCAGAATATTGCAGGTCTATGTTCTTCTGTTTTAAGTCAAGGTTCTTGTATGTAAACAACCAAATCAAGCAAACGTGCCTAAAATACATGAAGAAATCTGTCTGGCTTGCCATGATGGCCAAACTGCACTTTGCCATCTTTAGCTGTTTTTAACAAAGCCTTTCCACTCCGCCCTTCCATCCATCCCTTCTTCACTCCTTCCCTCCCCCAATGGCCCGAGGGGAGGCTCGCGGCTGCCCAGACGCTTACAGACAGATGTCCTTGGCGGAGCACAACATGCTCTGCTTGACGTCACAAGCGGCTGCAAGGCTGTGAAGGAAGCTAAAAGGAAGCTCCGGCTGAAGACGACACCATTAACGGCTGACTGGACCCGACACAGCCCCCCGTTTTTCTCCAACAAGCCTCAGCGGGTAGAGCGCATGCGTTTTAAGTCACATTTGCACTTTGTCTACATTTCTGCATTGTGTACCTGCACTTCCTTCTCTTTTTCTTGATTTTCATATAAGCACAACCCCTGGTGTTAAAGTAACACCTCCAATAAGCATATGTATTGCCCAGGAGGAAGGAATCAACTCTAAAGTTCACAAGAAGAAAAAAAAATACAGATTTAGCATGGCTTATTTATTTACAAGCTAAAATAAAATAAAATAAAATAAAAATGCTTGGTGTAGGGCCGCTCCCAAATTGCTATAAATAATGCTTATGACTTTGCGAACTTCTTGAGATGTCCGCTCACTTGCAGTCTGTTTCTTCAGATGTTTAGAATTTACATAGCCACTCCCACTACATTCCAGTTGTCCAACCGGGTCCACCTTGTCCTGCTTTCTTCCCCTCCTGTCCGTGACCTGTCTTGTCTTGTCCTGTCCTATCCTAAATAGTCCTGTTCTTCCCTCACAGGGTGTAGCACAAATCTTCTTCTTTTTCTTTCAGCTTGTCCTGTTAGGGGTTGCCACAGCGTGTCATCCCTTTCCATGTAAGCCTATCTCCTGCATCCTCCTCTCTAACACCAACTGCCCTCATGTCTTCCCTCACGACATCCATCAACCTTCTCTTTGGTCTTCCTCTAGCTCTCTTGCCTGGCAGCTCCATCCTCATCACCCTTCCACCAATATACGCACTCTCTCTTCTTTGGACGTGTCAAAACCATTGAAGTCTGCTCTAACTAATTTTGTCTCCAAAACATCTAACCCTGGCTGTCCCTCTGATGAGCTCATTTCTAATTTTATCCAACCTGGTCACTCCGAGAGCGAACCTCAACATCTTCATTTCCGCCACCTCCAGCTCTGCTTCCTGTTGTCTCTTCAGTGCCACTGTCTCTAATCCGTACATCATGGCTGGCCTCACCACTGTATTATAAACTTTGCCCTTCATCCTAGCAGAGACTCTTCTGTCACATAACACACCTGTTACCTTTCTCCACCCATTGTAACCTGCTTGGACCCGTTTCTTCACTTCCTGACCACACTCACCATTGCTCTGGATTGTTGACCCCAAATATTTAAAGTCCTCCACCCTTGCTATCTCTTCTCCCTGTAGCCTCACTCTTCCCCCACTACCCCTCTCATTCATGCACATATATTCTGTCTTATTTTGGCTAATCTTCCTTCCTTTCCTTTCCAGTGCATGCCTCCATCTTTCTAATTGTTCCTCCCCCTGCTCCCTGCTTTCAATGCAGATCACAGTGTCATGTGCAAACATCATGGTCCACGGAGATTCCAGTCTAACCTAATCTGTCACCCTATCCATCACCACTGCAAACAGGAAAGGGCTCAGGGCTGATCCCTGATGCAGTCCCACCTCCACCTTAAATTCGTCTGTCAGACCTACAGCACACCTCACCGCTGTTCTGCTGCCCTCGTACATGTCTTGTATTATTCTAACATACTTCTCTGTCACTCCAGACTTCAGCATGCAGTACCACAGTTCCTCTCTGGGTGCTCTGTCATACAATTTCTCTAGATCCACAAAGACACAATGGAGCTGCTTCTGACCTTCTCTGTACTTTTCCATCAACATCCTCAAGGCAAATAATGCATCTGTGGTACTCTTTCTAGGCATGAAACCATACTGTTGCTCGCAAATACTCACTTCTGTCCTGAGTCTAGCCTCCACTACTCTTTCCCATAACTTAATCATGTGGCTCATCAACTTTATTCTCTATAGTTGCCACAGCTCTGCACATAACCCTTGTTCTTAAAAATGGGCACAAGCACACTTTCCTCCATTCTCAGGCATCTTCTCAACACTAGAATCTGTTGAACAAGATGGTCAAAAACTCCACAGCCACCTCTCCTAGATGCTTCCATACCTCCACAGGAATGTCATCAGGACCAACTGCTTTTCCATTTTTCATCCTCTTTAATGCCTTTCTAACTCCCCCCTTACTAATCATTCCCACTTCCTGGTCCACAACTCTTGGCTCCTCTACTCTTCTTTCTCTCTCATTTTCCTCATTCATTAACTCCTCAAAGTATTCTTTACATCCATCCAGCACACTACTGGCACCAGTCAACACATTTCCATCTCTATCCTTAATCACCCTAACCTGCTGCACATCCTTCCCATCTCTATCCCTCTGTCTGGCCAGCCTGTATAGATCCTTTTCTCCTTCTTTAGTGTCCAACCTGGCATACATGTCATCATATGCCTTTGCAACCTCTTAGTTTGCCCTACGTCGCATCTCAATGTATTCCTTTCTCCTCTCCTCGGTCCTCTCAGTGTCCCACTTCTTCTTAGCTAATCTCTTTCCTTGTATGATTTCCTGTACTTTGAGGTTACACCACCAAGTCTCCTTTTCCCCTTTCCTACCAGAAGATACACCAAGTACTCTCCTGCCTGTTTCTCTGATCACCTTGGCTATAGTGGTTCAGTCTTCTGGAAGGAACTCCTGTCCGCCGGGAGTTTGTCTCACCTTTTTTTTTCGAAAAGCCGCACAGCACTCTTTCTTTCTCAGCTTCCACCACATGGTTCTCCGTTCTGCTTTTGTCTTCTTAATCTTCCTCCCCACCACCGGAGTCATCTTACACACCACCATCCTATGCTGTCTAGCGACACTCTCCCCTACCACCACCTTACAGTCAGTAACCTCCTTCAGATTACATCGTCTGCACAAAATGTAATCCTTCTGTGTGTTTCTACCTCCGCTTTTGTAGAAAGTGTTCACTACAGCTATTTCCATCCTTTTTGCAATGTCTACCGCCATCTCTCTGTCCAAGTTCCTTTCCTGGATTACAAATTTACCCATCATTTCTTCATCCCCCCCGTTTCCATGTACAAAGGATATATATATATATATATATATATATATATATATATATATATATATATATATATATAGAAGCCTGTAATTTTCATCGTAGGTATACCTCACCTATGAGAGACAACATGAGAAAAAAAATTAAAATCCAGAAAATCACTGTCTGATTTCTAAATAATTTATAAGTAAATTATGGTGGAAAATAAGTATTTAGTCAATAACAAAAGTTCATCTCAATACTTTTTTATATACCCTTTGTTGGCAATGACAGAGGTCAAACATTCTTTCAGTCTTCACAAGGTTTTCACACACTGTTGGTGGTATTTTTGGCTCATTCCTCCGTGCAGATCTCCTCGAGAGCAGTGATGTTTTGGGGCTGTCGCTGGGCAACACAGACTTTCAACTCCCTCCAAAGATTTTCTATGGGGTTGAGATTGGAGACTAGCAAAGCCACTCCAGGACCTTGAGATGCTTTTTACTAAGCCACTCCTTCGTTGCCCGGGTGGTGTGTTTGGGATCATTGCCATGCTGAAACACCCAGCCACGTTTCATATTCAATGCCCTTGCTGATGGAAGGTTTTCACTCAAAATCTCACAATATATGGCCCCATTCATTCTTTCCTTTAACTATTTTAACAATGCTATATTTATTTGGGACTGTTTCATCACGTCAAATAGTTTATTTAAGTTTTAACTTGACTTCCTTAAGCTTGTAGCCTTTTATTTTGAAGGGTATTATTATCAGCATTTTGGCACAAAAAGTAACTTCACACGGCACCGGTGAATTTTTATTTTTTAAATGGATGCAACCAAATGCTATAAAACGCTCATTCCTTTCCCTTCCCACCGATGAGTCACAAGGTTAGTGTTTGTGATACTGTGATAGTTTATGTGAATTTAGTCCAAATTCATCGTTGCTACGGTGAAGCCCAATGTTAAATTAAGCTTTTTTTTTTTTTGTCATCGCCGCTTACGTTGCTTTGAAGACTAAAATAAACACTAAAAAACATCAGTGCAAAAGTGCAAGCAATCATTTACCTCGTTATCTGTCTCAATGTTGGTATCGACGTATTTTATTGTTTCACTCACCCAGTTGACTGAGAGTTAACTTCACTGAAGCTCCGCGCTGTGTAGGCTGAGGCTCAGAGCGCGTCAGATGCTACACATCGTGAAAGCCTCCTTTGCACAATATAATCTTATTCCAAGTGTTGCACTGAGGCAACTGGTCATTCATTTTAACAAAGTTAAGAGACACTTTTGCTTGCTGCCGCCGCCATTGGGCACAAGCACGTCATTGTGCGCGCTCTTCTTCGTTGGTTCAGGCCCAGTCTTAGCTGTTTTTCGCCACTCCTTCTTCGGGGCTGGAGGACTAAGCATCGAAACTGGGAACCGAAATGTTTTAATTCGAACGGTTCCGGGAGAACCGGAACGTTAGTCCCGGTTCAAATTGGTTCTCGAGTTTCGATGCCCAACCCAAATTGGGACACACAAACCCCTCCACCACGATAAGGTGACGGCTCAAGGAGGGGCATATATATATATGCCCTCGATAAAACGGACCCCGATATAACGTATATCGGCTAAAACAGACTGTCGGGACTTAACAATGCGTCCAAAACTAGTTTCCATTTGTCACTAAAACTGCCGTTGACAAAGTCTGTTAGTTCCACAATTGGCCGCTGTTGTTTACTGGCGCTGTGGCGCAATGGAGGCAGAGAATGGGGCTGACGTATTTCCGGTTTACAGATATACAATATGACTAAATCCAAATCCAAAAACTGTGCCTCCCGTGCCTACATGGCAGCCATGTTGAATGTGTGGGATTGACCAATGTGGCGGCCATCAATGATTATTATTATTATCGATTATGATTTGTTGTCTACTGTGCATCGAGTGCTGGCAGAGAGAGAGCGGCATGGCTGCAGTGTTAACTCTGAGGAATACAAAAGTCTTTGGAGTCTGGAACATGCTATTTTTGGTACTGTCACAGTTTTTTTTTTTGTCAAGCCGTTCGCCTGTGGCAGTGGATTTGGAACTAGGAAGCACACTAATTTTTTGTGGCTCACGAAAGCGACTCGCCTCTGATAAGTACTGTGCGTTAATGTAATCATGACCAAGTATACCGGCATGGTAAGTTTGAATAAAATGTGAAACTTTTAAACATTTTCAAGCAATACATAACTTTGTACTGTACTGGGCGTTTTAGGCCACGAAAAAAAAAAAACAATGTACTGTGCAGTTATATGGGTGAAGAGGGCCTCAAAAAAAAAAAAGTGCCTCAATCTAACGGACAATCTGCTATATTGGACGACCCCACGCCCTTATTAGTCTGTTCTATTGGGGTTCCACTGTACCTTAACGATATATCCACCGACAGTTATGTGTCCCAAACAAGAAATCTGGCACAGTACCCGTGACACGCCCACATGGGAATCCACCCAACACCACAGGATAAATCTATATCAGAAACATTCGAAAAACATAACGTTGAATGGAAGTAGTAAATCGGATTAAATATATGTCTGATTGAGTGTCGGCTTTAACAATATTTCCATCCCCAATCACAAGCCTCCTCCCTATAACCAGATGTCTTACATAGTACCCAGACTGACTTGTGAGAGGCAGCATTGTGCAACAGGGTATCCATCCCACACCACAGGAAAATCACTCGGGATTATCTCTCAGAGGCATCCAATTTTTTTGAGACATCCGACAATAGAGCCTGAATTTGGTTGGGAGGAATTAGGCTCAAAATCAGATCACTTATTGTAGTACCTGTCCTGCAAGAGGGAGAATGGTGCCACAGGGGATCCACCCCGCACCACAGGACAATTTTTAGAGACATTTGCTGACTTTAACCGTATGGGAGTGAATCTGACTCAAAATTGTACCGATTATCCACATGTGTGCACCCCAGTAAGGACTGTTTTTACTAACATTTGCATGACCTGCTGAGGCACCAAGAGGGAGGTGTTGAGCCCATTCCGAGATCATTAAAATTATTGCTGATGTAAGGAGAATTTCCAACTTAAAATGTCCTTCCATGTCGTCTCTTCACTTCGTCGTCAAACAGTCAGCCTTTTTTCCCCACCCCTTTTTTTCTCAGTTTCAACGCTCACCCACCGCCCTCGCTCTCTCTCTCTATCTATCTCTCTCCTATTGATCAGATCTAATTTGCATCCAGGAAAGAAGAAAACTCACACTTTCACACTTACGGAGAGAGGGCGATGCCGATGATTTATTCATTTCAAAATAAAAAAAAAAAAAAGAAGCAGGAGGTAGATGAGAAAGGGGGGGGGGGGGTGCGGGGGGGTGGAATCTTCGTAGGCGGCAGGCGGGCGACTAAGCAGCCTCTGAGCCTCTCTCTCTCTCTTTGCGGCCCCCGGGGTGGGCACGTGGTGTGCAAGCGCTCCTAATTAACAAGGTGAATCATGTTGCCGCTCTCTAATTAGCCCAACATGACAATCTAATAGAAACACGCAGGCCCGATGCCGGCGTGCTCTTGTCCTCCCCCCCCGCCCCCCCACATGGATGCCTGCAGTGACGACACCTTGGGATTCAACCACAAAGCAAAGATGGAACAAGAGTTGGTACGAGGTCAGAATTACAGGGAGGAGGATTTTGCAAGGTGAACGTAGCCCCTATTTCTTAATTGAAACGCATCCCTGGCACCTCGCCATCAGCGTCGCTTGTGTGCGCCCAATTCCCCTGTCGCTTGTGCTTCCCAAGGAGGGCTTGGAATGCCGCGAAGACAAAAGTGAAGCTCACAGGCGAGGAGACGTGTCGCTATCTCCCTCTGAGGCAAAAAAAAAAAAAAAGAAAAGAAAAATCTCTTGTTTTCCTTCTCATTACAGCACTTTTGTAATAGAGGAAAACACACACACACACACACACACGGGAACACCAAAGGTACTTTTAAAAAGAAGCCAGAAGAGTTGTTCTTTCTCTCTTCTCGTTCTTAAAACATGACTTGAGGTGAAGAAGAAGAAGGGACAAATCTCAAGTTCAAGACCACAAGACGACAACAAAGCAACAAATACAAAGAGACTGTGCTCTTACAAGTCCCCCAACTTAGGTTTTTCGAGTTATGAGGCATTGCTAAGCATATTTTTTGCTTCGCATCACGAGCAGAAATTTGTTACAAGCAAGCTTCAGGTATGCTGCTGCTTGAGTGAAGTGTAGGAAAAAAATGGAGCAAGCAAAAAAACTTCTCAAAAGTTGATGAATTAATAAATAATTACAGTCCAAATTTAATGCACATACCAATTGCGAATTGGGAAAAGACATTTCACTACCAAATACAGATCTGTAACAATACATTCAGGATGACTGTAACTTATACGGTTTAAAGTACTCCATCGAAGACATTAATTATTGCAGTACAAAATTGGCTCTTCTGAGTCTAGTATATGCACGCAATGCACTAAAAATACTCCAGACACCAACAGTATTTTGGCATGCTATGTGTGACACAAAAACTCTCCCGTTTTTAACTGCAGGATTCCACTACCTACAATACTGTGCATACTCTGGGATTTAAATACAAGTATAATCAACCGCCCCTAAAAGTATTTAAAATTAATACTTGTTACTTTAGCTATCGCTAAGAAAATAATATTATTAAACTGGAAAGATAAACAAGCCACCAATATTAATCAATGCTTAAATCCTACCCTAGAATACTTTGCATTATAAAAAATGTTAGCAGAACCAAATAACCAACTACAAATTTACATAGAAAGTTGGTCACCTTTCATCAGCATGTTGAACCTAGATCTGTGATTCCTTGTTAGAGTTGCTAGCTAGCTGGTGTTGTTAAACATTGTGGAGAGCCATGGAGCTTCCCGCGCTGTACAATCTCGTTGACTGCAGGGACGTTCAGCACTGCCGTTCAATGCCGTCATGTATGCGTTATTGGATTTAATAATCTGCCGACGAAGCCCCCATGGAGCCGATGATTCGTGCTTTATATGAGTGGCTCTGCACCGTGTTTAGCAATGCTAGAGAGCTAGCCACAACCGTAGGAATGCCTGAGGTGCCTGCGTGACGTTATCACAAAACACGAAACAGCTCTAAAAAATGAACTAGCTTTTCGGATTCAAACATACAAGAAATCAGGGCGAAACGTCTCCGGAGTGAACAAGATTGTTTTTGTTATTATTATTATTTTTTAAACCTGTCCTGTTCGGTTGCTAGGTGAAGCAGAATGGAGACTCTGTATCCATTTTATGTCTGAACAGTTTAACTGTCCAACATTGGATGTAGTGAGGGAAGAGATGAGGGCAGTTGGTGTTAGAGAGGAAGATGCAGGAGATAGGCTTACATGTAAAAGGATAACACGCTGTGGCGACCCCTAACGGGACAAGCCGAAAGGAAAAGAAGAAGACTTGTGCTACACCCTGTGAGGGAAGAACAGGACAATTTAAGATAGGACAAGACAAGACAGGACACGGACAGGAGGGAGGGGAGAAAGCAGGACAAGGTGGACCCGGCTGGACAACTGGAATGTATTGGGAGTGGCTAAGTAAATTCTAAACAGCTAAAGAAACAGAGTGCAAGCATCTCAAGAAGTTCGTAAAGTCATAAGCGTTATTTATAACAATTAGGGAGTGCCCCTACACCAAGCGACTGACTCCCAGGGTTGTGTGTCTGCGGACACATGCAGGTGAATTGACACTGTCTCGTATTTACAACAAAAGTCAGAGGTGTCCTGGAATTGCTGTGCAGCACAACGGGGGCAGAGGACCACACGCCACCCAGCTGAGAGAGAAGGGGGGGCTGGCTCACCAGTGAAAATAGAACCCTATCCTTGTATTGTCTTTCTGGGCTCTGGCGTGAGCTTTGCAGTTCGTATCCGACTATCAGCGTTATCAGCATTAGCCTTTGATAAGCGGCACAATGTTTGCTTGGGGTGATGGCCTGGTGGGTATTCATGTTTGCCGATGTGCCTGTTGCATGCACCACATGTACAGATCAGCTAAAACTAATTGACGTGTAATTCAGCGGCTTAGTGACAAAGTGCTGCCTCTACCAGTGAAAACAGACATCTATTGGGTCTCACTTTTCTCTTCTGACACTGAGCTGGTTATGCACAAAATGTCGCTGTCTTTGTCATGGTAACAAAAACCCTACACAGCATTGGCCCTGAAGTACATAGGAGCGGGTGAGCAGTAGCTCATTTGCATGAGCGAGGACTACACCCTCAAAAAGGCAAAAAAAAGGGGGTTTAAAATGTACTGTAATTCTTAATCCTTGGGTTATTTTGACAAAAGCATGCCACAGACATATTATTAGACATATTAACACATCTGTGAACTGTCTCAAATGGTACTGTATATTTCTATACATTAGTGCCATTTCCTTTCGATTCAATGGGGCAAGTTGAGTTGAGATGTGTGATTTGAGTTACTTGTCACAGAACAAATTAAACTCGTAAGACAAGATACCACTGTATATGCGGCATTTGAAAAAGGCGTGGGAAAAAAATGATTTGCTATCCCAACTAATTGACTAGCATCCTAAATTGAGTTTGACCTATACAAAATTATAAAGCATTATCCATCCATTTATGGGGCTAGAGGAAGGTACAACATGTATCAATGAGGCCAGAATATACAATCCATGAAGTGGGACATGCAAAACAAAAGGACTTCTCTTTGAAAGTCAGTACAGAGAGTGAGGAGGAGGAAGAAGATTGAGGATGGAGGAGGAGGAGGAGGAGGAGGGCAGCCTGTGTTTGGGCCCTCCTGCCCCAGGCCTGCCTAGCGGGAGAGAGAGCGCTGAGCAGTTTTCTGCCGGGCCAGAGGAGGAGAACCCATGAACTTGTGCACATAACCGACTTAATACAAGGAAGAACAAAACAACAGTGGCTGACGCGTTGTCCTTTGACACGCTGGAGCCTCTCACCTCTTGAGGAGCGAGGCCAATTGCCCGACGGGGGTCAATGGCGTGGGTGGGATCCGATCCGGGATTGTGCTGACCTGGTCACTTATGGAGGGATGCAGGGCCAAATGAAGAACATTAAGCGGATTTTAAAAATAACAATAATAATAAAACATGCCTTGTTATTACGTGCGCAATGAGGTTAAATGTTAATGTCGGGCATAAGTCACTGTAATAATAGTGCCAATTTGTGGACTCTAACATATAAACAGCAGAGCGATTTAAAATGAGAGGTCTGGAAGTTGAGCCAGGCCAGAATTAACTCAGCGGTGGAGGTTCAAGGCATTTCAAGCCTCACTGGTGATTCAAAATGGACAAAAGGAAGCTCCAGGGCACCTCGGGGAAGATAACACTTGAGGAGAATTATTCCGACAAAGGCCTCCAAGAGAGAGAGTCTCACACACAGGAATGACTGTGGGCAAAAAAGAATAGAGGAGAGAGGAGGATGGACTCTCCGTGGACTGAGCCATCAGTGATGAGTACCTTGGTTTGTTAGGGAAGTTTTGAGTGGGCTCACCGCTGGTTTTTGCACAACACCTTGTCATGTTCAACCCTTTGTACTTAATACTTAACACGTTGACACAAAATACTCCTTGTGTATTTGTCGTCATAGCTTCTTCAGACTTTTTGTGGGCTTATTAAGGACAGTTAACAAATCCGGATACAAGCGGCAGAAATGTGTTTCCTCCGCAGGGTGTCCGGGCTCTCCCTTAGAGATAGGGTGAGAAGCTCGGTCATCCGGGAGGCTCTCAGAGTAGAGCCGCTGCTCCTCCACATCGAGAGGAGCCAGATGAGGTGGCTGGGGCATCTGATTCGGATGCCTCCCGGACGCCTCCCTGGTGAGGTGTTCCGGGCACGTCCCACCGGGAGGAGACCCCGGGGACGACCCAGGACACGCTGGAGAGACTACATCCTTCGGCTGGCCTGGGAACGCCTCGGGATCCCCCCGGAAGAGCTGGATGAAGTGGCTGGGGAGAGGAAAGTCTGGGCGTCCCTGCTAAAGCTACTCCCGCGACCCGACCTCGGTTAAGCGGTAGAAAATGGATGGATGGATGGATATTAATGACAGACATGCCTATCAAATTACTTAAGGGTTCTGGGTATTGAATTCCCCCCGCCAAAAATGATATACTGTTTCATGGCAAGTCACCAAACTTTGTTGCCTTTCTCTGCCCACACACAATGTTGAAAACTCAAGTGGTTTACAAATTAGCATCGCCCACCTGTCTTGTATACGTGGATGAAATTTGGTAACAATCAAACAGAATCTCCTGGACAAGTTCCTCTTTGAAGGACAACTACAGCCTAAAATGATAGATACTTTATTCACCCACAAAAAGTATCTATAAAATGATAATATAATGAGCACCTGAGATAAAAAGGGCAGAGTTCCCATGTCTTTTTGAGCATAGTTGCTTGAGACTTTTTTGTGGATCTACAGTCCTTATTAGGGCTGCACAATTAATCAAATTTAATCGTGATTGTGATTTTGGCTGCCACAATTAAATGAGCCTGATCTTCTGCGATTTTTTACATTTAAGATGCGGGCACTGCTGCATATGAAAAGTGCTTCAGAAAGCAGCAGTCAGCCAGTCACCAGGGGGTGACCATATGGTTAAGCCTTCATTAAGCGCCGGCACCGCGCTCGGGGCCAACTTAAAAATATGGCATTGATGTCCAATGTAGTAATAAATGAACCTTTTATTTTGAAGTTGGCCCTCTAAGCACATTGGCAGAGAGGTGGTGTGTCACGGTAAGGCACGTTTTACAATCGTTGTAGCAGGTGCCTTGACTTCAACTTTTCGGCTGGCTTGACCTCAATGAAAAAAAGCCGAGAGTAAATAGAGAGGGGAATGAAAACTGTCAAGTTCTTTGCAGTTTGTGAACTTGCACGACTGACCAATGGTCAAGCAGAACAACGGCGACGTACTCATCTTTAACGATTCACTATATTGACGGAGATTTTCAAATAAAAAGTCGGTGCTTACAGCCTATGTTATTGCGTTTTATGCCTTAATTGTTTTTGCTTCCATTAAGTTGCAATTCGTGATTGCAGTTTGTAATAGCATATTTATTCAGTTAGCCCTTGGTAAAGTAAATTTTCTTTGGGATATATTTATTTTTTATTATTATCTATCATTTCTTATTTAAGGCGCCACGGTGGACGACCGGTTAGCACATCTGCCTCACAGTTCTGAGGACCGGGGTTAAAATCCCAGCCCCGCCTGTGTGGAGTTTGCATGTTCTCCCTGTGCCTGCGTGGGTTTTCTCGAGGTACTCCGGTTTCCTCCCACATTCCAAAAACGTGCATGGTAGGTTAATAAAGCTGGGATAGGCTCCAGCGCGCCCGCGACTCTAGTGAGGATAAGCGGTACAGAAAATGGATGGATGGATGTCATTTGGTGGGCACACGTGGTAGTTATGTTTGACTGTCGTCAGGATTATGAAGAGATTCTTGGAAAAAGTTCTCCCCAATAATGGATGCCTGGACCCAAAAAGCTTGAGAACCTCTGGTCTAACAGACATCTTGGCTGAGTGCACCATCCACATATGAAATAAACATCTCCCTCAAATAGGCACCTCCCTTTTCCCCAAGGGGGAAAAAATAAACAAACCAGTAGAATCATTAATTAGCTCACTTTATTGATGCTGTCGTTCACACACGGACATTAAAGCGTTAACTGCAGGGCCCATTTGAACTCTGTTGCTAACCAAAACAGCAGCACCTACTACAGTACATATACAGTCTTGTATGTTGTAAACAAGCTGCCTGTGCAGCATTAAAGATCTTGTGTTACATGTAGATGTCGTCATTAGGGTCACAGGTCATCTGGAGCCTATCCCAGCTGACTTTGGGCGAGAGGCGATATAGACCCTGGACTGGTCACCACTCAATAGGTATGAATGTGAGTGTGAATGCTTACTTTTTTATGTGTGCCCTGGGATTGGCTGGCAACTGGGATAGGCTGTACCCTACCTCTCACCCAAAGTCAGCTGGGATAAGCTGCAGCTCACCCACGACTCTATTGAGGATAACCGCTCTGGAAAATGGATGGATTACTCCAAATAAAGGCAAACCAGATAATGCCTTCCCCGTAAAGTGATGCATCCCCATCCACAGAAATATATTATTGTATTTAAAAAAAAAACTTTTCGCATTGGTCCCTGTTGGTGTAATAAATATTATAAGCTTTAGGTGGCAACAGCAGGACTTTGGAGGCGTGTATAAAGCTGCTGCTACGCAGCTTTTTACATAAAAAAAAGCTTCTAATTGCGTTGGTATTTAAACGTGTCACCGGCAGCGTGTGAGAGCCAGAGAGCGAGAGAGAGAGGGTCGGTCTAGCGCCTCTTCTTCCTCCACCGTTTGGCCAAAAGGTCACATGGGCTATTTTCAAAATGCCCCGCGGTGAAAATCAATGGGCAAATCGCGGAGCTCGCTTCCTGTTTGTTGTCGCCGTGTCTGTGCGTTTGGCCAGAGAAAGACTTTGGGGACGTGGTGGGGAGGAGGGTGCGAAGGCCAGTGGAGATACATCATCGTGTCGACAGCACGAGATGCGTTGCGGCCATAGATTCATCATCGCCACGTCTGCAGCCTGCCAGTGGACCCGGGAAACCGGAGGGGAGCGAATAGAGATGAGAGAAAAAAAAAATAAACACAATACAAAAAAAAAAAAAAAAAAAAAAAAAAACTTTACGAATCGCTGAAAAACTCACCTATTTGCACTTATCTGCATACTTTTGTTATTTTTCTATAAAGGTAACATGCTGCCCAAACGTCTTGCTCCTTCTAATGTGCTGTGAAAATGCTTTATCATTATTATTCTTCGGTCAACATCCCTTTAATGGCTTTCACATACTTAAAAGCACAGCAAATGTTGAAGGAATTTGTTAGGGGTCATCAAAATTTGCGAGGAAGTGCCCCCCTCAGAATTTTTTGAAAATTCAACCACAAAGCCAGTTTCACTCAGTAACATGACATTTGGTAGGCATGGCTATCACAAGCACTGGTGCTGTACGATTTTGGCCAAAATAATGATCATGACTATCTTGATCAATATTGTAATCAGGATTACTAATCACGATTATTCGTCGTTAGGGGAAAAATATGTATTTATGTGCCTTGGAAATAAGGAACATTACTGTAATAATACGCCTTTGCTCTAAAAAAAATTCATGCATGGATGTCAGATTTATGTTACAATACGTCACAATCATATCAGACGTTTGCATTGTGCTAAGGTAGGGATGAGGAATTAGTTTATTAAATTTGTTTTACCGAGAAGCTGTTCCCCATACAGTATGTAGTTATGCACTTTTTTTAAATGATACGACAATCATTCATCCTTCATTCATCTTCCGTTCCGCTTATCCTTACTAGGGTCGCGTGCGTGCTGGAGCCTATCCCAGCAATCTTCGGGCGAGAGGCGGGGTACACCCTGAACTGGTCGCCAGCCAATCACAGGGCACATACAAACAAACAACCATTCGCACTGACATTCACACATACGGGCAATTTAGATAATTTATTGCAAATTATTTTTCAGACCCCAAGCTACAGCTCGCGGTTTGAGAACTGCTGTATTAGAGGGATGCCCCCTTAATGATACCGTTGCATTCTCCTTACATCATAGTAACACGGCGCGGTAATCACTCGTATGACAGGCTAACGCCGGAGCGTTGTCGTGTTCTAACGTCTCTGTTCATCATTGTCACAATACGGCAACTTTTCAGAGGATACTACGGGAGTGTGAGGCAGCGTCTCGCTCGCTCAAAGCGCCTTTGCTGAATTTTTCATGTTCCCGCCTTGTATCAAAGGGGCCCGGAGCACTTGGATGGAAGGAAGGATGGATTGAAATATTACTGCGATCTCAGATTGTGGTGTCGCCACTTTATTAGGTACAGCTGCACAGCTTTTGCATTGAATCTCATCATAAGAAGTCAGATGGACCAATGTTTTTTCACCATTGAAGTGTCTGTGATATGCTTTCGTCAAAATGCACCAAGGACAAACACTTTAAACCCCCTATTTTCACCTTTTTGAAGGGGTGGTCCTGTCTCATGCAAATGAGCCACTTCTCACTCTGCCGCCTATACTTCAGGCCACTGCCAAGTACGGATTTTGTTACACTGACAACCGAGAGCGGAGCCAGGATGTCATGAAGTGGAGAGCGGCTGCAGCCCACAGAAAAATGAGTTCCAATAAAGCCAAAAATTAGGGAGAATTTTCATTGTGGAGGCAGCACTCCCCATCACCAATCCGCCAAATTACACTTCTACATCAATTAAGCTGATCTGGGGATGTGCTGAATGCAGCAGACACCTTGCCAAACACAAATAATACCCCCGGTCCCCCATCTCAGCATCCACAACTTAAAGTAAAGGACTAATTGCATGCTATTTCATGATATGACTTTGTCTTGTTCCAAATTTACCGACTTCTTGATTTATTTCAGGTCATTATGATTATGCAAAGGAGTAATAGAGTTGCATTTAAAAGAAGAAAATAGTACAATTAAGAGGAAAAATTCACAATTTAATTTCACGGTACAACACTGTATTCACTTCAAGTTTCCAGATTTTGTGTGTGTGGGGGGTTAGGGTTCATTCTGATTATTTTGATTATGTTTAGGACTAACAGGGCCAAATTAAAAATGAAGAAACAATTATGACAAAAAAAATTTCATATTTTCCCTTTATTTGATGACAAAAACCTGTATTCAACTCTCCTGTCTTTGGGGTTAGTCAGTTCATTAGGGGTTAGTTGTTTTGCATCTTTCTGATTATTTCAGTTATACAAATTCCAACTACGAACGTATTAAAAAGAAGCAACTAGTACAATTATTTGGGAAAATTACATAATTTCCTTTCAATTAATGAATTGATACTGATTTCACTTCATATTTTCCGACCTTGTGGCTTATTTCGAGTCCTTCTGGTTATTTTAACATGGAGATGAACAAGCATTAGGGCTACCTTCAAAAGAAACATGGAAAAATTAAGAGGAAAAAAAATTTAATACAAGAGAAAAATTGAAGAATGTTACAAAACTGGAGACATTTTTAAAATACAAAGTTGTAAGCTGTTGTTCCTTTTGTTTTACCCCTTTATTCCTATTAATACGAAAGGTGAGAGTAATCATTAATAAACGTCAGGAGGAGCTATTAACTACGGTTTTTATGACACGCACGGATAAAAGGAGTTCAGATCACTCATACAGAAAAATACCGGTATACACACACACACACACACACACACACAAACAGACGGACGGACGGACAGACAGACAGAAAGATAGATAGATTGATAGATAATTATCAAGATTTAATGGTGAATGTTCCCCTTTGCCTGTCAAAAAAATGGAGTGTTTACACGTCTATTCAAGAATATAACGCATATTAACTTAATTTCTCCGCCATGACATCAGTGAATGATCCATGTGTGTGTATGTACAGTATGTGCGTGCGCCGGGAAAGAAAGTCTGGGTCTCGGCAACGTGTCCGGGCCTTCATTATCCTGATGAAATTTGCGCAGATGTGTCAGCTGCCGACAGACTCGGCGGTGACACAAACAGCCAGCTCTGTTGCCTTGAGCCGGCCAGGTGATGGAAACAGGGAGAGGCACGAACGCTGAGAAACGACGGCCATTAAGCGACAAAAAGAAGGGGGGCGAGGGTGTTACATATATATGCATGTACAGTTCAGAATAACAGCAGCGTGTTTGAAAATATTCAGTAAGGCTCCCAATCCCTACAATAGATTTTATTTCACAAATTGTATTCATGAAAGGAAGTCTATCAACTGTGTTATTCCTGTAAAGAAGTAGAAAAACGCAGTCTAGTGGTTGTATGAGCATTGTTTCTGAGAAGTGCTTTTCCTAATCACTCACCAAACTAATATTTAGTTAAAAGCTAACTGCTTCACATCTGTGTTGCATTTTTCTTTACAAAGTCAAACATTTACTCTTTCAACTGAAACATGCTTTCCTGTGAATCACTGTACACTGTATTCTATGTTTTAACTCTAGTTTTTTTCCCCTTTGTTCTTAAATGCTTTTAATCATGTAAAGCACATTGTTTATGAAATGCGCTATATGAATACATTTGCTTTGCTTTGCTATACAGTAAACGTTTGAGTTTGTCAAGAGAAATGCAACACAGAAATGAAGCACTTTGCAGAAATGTTACTTTAGTTATTTAGAGGACAACAAAATGTATTAAAATAGTAAATATTAGTTTAGATAGTTGCAGGAAAGCAAAACCTTGGAGGATGTGTTTGTTATACAGTAAATGTTCGAGTTTTTTTTTACTTCAGGAAAGCAAAACCTTCAAGCATGTTTCAGTCTACAGGTATGTAGTAAATATTTGAGTTTGGCAATTAAAATGAGATAGAGATATGAAGCAGTTCTTACAAACAGTCCTGATAAACCAATATTATTTATTTGCAGCAAAGGAAAATATTCAAGGATTTTTTGTGTTTTTACAGTAAAAAAAGTAAAGTAAAATGTAACACAGATTTGAAGCAGTTCTCAGAAACAGCGCTTGTTCAAGTACTGTAAACTGCAGTTCCATTATTGGAGCAGGGAGGGCGCTTTGTGTCCTCGCTCTCCCCCCTCCCCTCTCTGTTTTCAGCACCTGTCTTCAATCAGCCTCATCACCACCGGTGTATATAAGCCTGCCTGTTCCCGGAAATCCTCAGTAAAGTATTGCAGCCTCTCCTAGCGGTACCACAGCCCACCTTATGTCAAGTAAGCTATACTGTTCATCGCTTCCCTTGTTAACTCTTGTGTCTCCTCGTTCCCAGTGCTCCCCTGTGATCCTGAGCCACGTCATTCCTGCCACCAAGCCAGCCGCCTGTTCTGTCCACTGCCTGCCGCCTGCCAACACATCCAGGACCACCTCCATAACCTTTCCTCAATAAACTGTTCATCATTTTACATCTGCCTCCGCCTGCTCTTGGGTCCAGCTGCTCCCCACACGCGACATAAACGTTAGTTCAGTGATTGACAGGAAAGCCAAATCATCAAGCCTTTTTCAGTTAATGTGGTAAACGTTTGTCAAGAAAAATGCAACACAGATGTAAACCAATCGGTCCGTTCGGAATGCAACTGTACACTGTATGTTATCTTTCCCAAACGAAGCTTGTTCTAATGTCAGTGTATGTGTGTGTGTGTGTGTGTGTGGCGCTAATCCGGCCACATCCACATGACGAGCGTACTGCCACTTAACAGGAAGGAGATCCACTTTGATCACAAGGATCCCCGCCGGGGCTCTGAATCTGTCGCGCTGCCTATTACACGGCCTCATTTGCATATACGGGGCTTATGGGTAGATGCAAAGATCTGTGCGTGAACGCTCTTAACCGGCAGAGAAGAAAAAAAAACGATGTCCGGGTCAGAAGACATCGAGCGCAGCCAGTTGCCGGCAGTGAGGGGCTCGTCGCCTTTGAAGGTCACGAGTTCAATCCCAAGGAAAAATCGCCTAAATGAAATGGTTTGGCCCCGTGACAATGCCGGGGTGCCCTTGAGAAAGACACTTACAGCTGCTTCTAAATAGAAATGGACCAATGGCCAGCAGCCACGCTGAATATGCAGTAGCGTAAAGAGCCACAATGAAATATATACTGTATATAACACAGTAATAACATTATTATGACAGAGTAATAACAATGACAGAGGTACGTGACTATGAAAACAATGGAAATAAATAAGATAAAGTGCAAGAATATACAAGCGTTTTTTTTTAAATTCAATAAAAAATATATACATATACAAAAAATATGCAAAACGTAAATTTACATTTTAATGTAAATTTATCCATCCATATTATTTTAACATACTATATTTGCAGCATCATGTAGTTTTATCACCAAAAAAGTCATACTTTGAGAACACAGTAGGAATGTTACAATAAAAATCATACAATACTATGTATATTTCATTTTAATCAATTGAAAATGTTACTGTTATACATTTATTCACGTAATAGTTTAGTTTTGTGTTGTATTTTTGTTGTTACAATACATGTTACATGTTGAGCCTCTTAAAGAATTCATATTTAAAAATTGTATTGCATTAGTACCTCATGATTTGACACTGAATGACGGCTAGGTTTGCAGAATTCTGGGAATTTTTAAAGTAGGAAACTTTCCAGAGAAATTAATGGGAATAAACAAGAAAAATATTGAAGATTGGGAAGACTGAGGAATTTAAATGTAGTTTATATTTTACTATAATCCTGATTTAAACAATTGGATTTCATGCAAGTACAGCGGTACCTTGACTTAGTAGTGCTCTTGAATCATGGGTTTTTGTAGTTATCAGACATCGTGTGGTCGATTTTTGCTTTAGAATTTGTGTAACAAACGAGCTTTAGATACAAAGTCGATAGAGTAAACTTATTTTTTAGCAATTCATTTACGATAATGCCCTCACATATGGGCAAAGAGAATTGTCTATTTGCATGGATGTCTGCTGATGACAAAACAAAATGTTTATATTTGTGCTTGAATATGATACTTTTCCATTAAATTACCCTTTGTTGTTTGCAGTTGATTCACATTAATACACATGGAAATTTTTTATTTTGGAATATTTCCAAAATTCGCCATCTTAACTTCGATTGGAAAATTACCAAATACTTGGTGAAAATTTACCAGAACATTTTCACACCTTCGCAAACTTAATGACAGCATTCCTGAGTCTGAGGCTAATTTTGGGTCATTATGGTTATTTAGACTATACGAAGGAACAACAAGGCTCTTTTTTCAAATTGTGAATTAAAAAGTTCCAATTTACGGTATCTAACACCAAGTTAGTAGTTAGCACTTCATGATACGACACTGTAATACTCAACAGTCCCTGACCTTGTGGCTTTTTTTCAGGTTATGTTTTTTACAAAAATACAAAGAAATAATAGGCCTGCATTTAAAAGGGAAAACAGAACAATGAAAAAACTTTGTAATTTAATTTCATGATACAACAGTACATTATTTTTTATGCGTAAATGCCTCTTTAGGTTTTTATTTTTACAACTCTCATACTATTCAAGGAATCCAAACTTAATATATTGTTTGTCATATTCAATGTACTTTGACGCAATTTGACTTATTTCAATCATTTTTTTATAACTACAACTTAATTCCTGCGATTCAGTAACTTTTGATGTTTTTAAAGTTATATGTTTAAATTTTCTATATCATGCGCACCTTTGCACACTCCTCTACTCGACACACTAGAGACTGTTTTATTATTAGGGGCTATACAAATAAACTTGACTTAACTTGACTCTACTAACGTGCTCGATAGAATTTGGCACGCATCACACGAGTCAAGGATCCAAAATGTAAGTGTCAAGCATGCTTCAGAATGGTAAGGATTGCCAAAATTCGCTGTTCTTTGGCACAATCTGACTTTATTTCCCATCTTTTTTTTGTACCATAATTTTAGTTTTGTGACTCTGTCACGTTTTTTGGTGTTTTCTGTCATTGTGCGCGCCGAAGTACACATCTACTAACATGCTTGAGCACTCACACTCCCCAAACACCCAAATTTTAGATGCGAAGCAAAGCAAATTTATTTATAGAACACATTTCCTACACAAGGTAACTCAATGTGCTTTACACGATTAAAAGCGTTTTAAAAAAATTCAGAAAAAAATAAAAGATAGCTTAAAAACAAAGAGAAAAAAATATATAAATAAAGAGAAAAACGTACAGTGCAAGAAGCAAGCTTGGGCATGGTATGGGTTGCCAAATTTGCTGTACTTTGTTCTGAATTCTAACTTTTTCTCTTTTGTTCTGATAATTCCAATTTTATTTTTGCAATTTATATTTGGGATTCATTTTTTCACACCAAACACTTTTACGACATGTCTATGTTGTGTCTGTGCATTTGCACGCACGTAACGTAGCATGCATAAGCACCTCTCTCCTACTGTGCTTGAGCACGGCACGTAGCGCTCACACGCCAAGAATTCAAACTTTGGCTGTCAAGCTTGCTTGAGTTTAGTATTAAGTTTGCTGTACTGTGCTATACAAGGTTCGAAATTCTAACTTTTTATTTTGTGATTTGCTAACTTTTTTCTTCTTCTTGTTGTTCTTGTTTTTCCCAGCTTGGCCCTAATACTCCTTCACATGCTGTCTGATCACCGTGTTATAGAAGTGCGACTTGGAAAAGTGCACAAAACTTTACTAGAAAAAAAAAAAAAGACTTAAAAGAATGCACGTGCTGCTTAATTTTAGCATCGACAACAACAACAGGTGAGAGCTGCTTGTTTTATCCTCCTGCCCACATCGAGTGAAAGAAGTTAGTGTGGAGTAAACAAGGACAAGAACAAACCCAAGCTATGACAGAACTCTTTCGTAAACATGAACAAGAGAGGCCTTCTTTCTGAGCTCCGCTGGGAATGTATCCTATATGAGACGAGACGCGGCTGCTTCCGCTTCAGATTAAAGCGCCTTTGCGTGGCACTTTAGCCTATTACACGCAAGAGACAATATGTCTTTGCACTCCTTTGTAGCTGTAAAAGTTAATGCAGGGAGTAAATCGCTGTGTCTGAAATGCTTATTTGGAGAGTAAACTCGCTTTTCTTTTTTTTTTTTTTTTTTTGCCATTTTTGCGCTTGCACAAGGCTCCTGCTGTGATAAAGCATACAAATCTGTCTCAAAATGCACAGAGTAGGGACAAAGTAAGGCGGTAGATCAAGGGTATAAAAAGTTTTTCAAACAAGGGAAGGAGTAATAGGGCCACATTAAATAATTATGAACATTTCTAGAAAAAGGTTGTTAGGTTATTGTTACGATGAGTCATATTTTTGCAGAGAAAAAGGAATAAATAAAGAAATAAAGTTATCCTTAGTTAAATATATTTAAATAACAGCATTGTTATTAGTTAAAGAACAGCATTCTGATTAGTATTTTTGCAATAACCGTTTCTCCAAAAATTACAAACAATAGTACAAAGAAAAAAGTAAAATTTCAACAATAAAAATTAGTATTGCTACAAGAATGCTGGCACGGTGGTCAACTAGTTAGCACATCTTCCTCACAGTTCTGAAGTTCGGGTTTCAAATCTTGGCTCTGGGCCTTCTTGTGTGGCATTTGCATGTTCTCCCCTCGTTTGTGTGGGTTTTCTCCGGGTACTCCGGTTTCCTCCCACATGCTAAAAACATAAGTGTTACGGTCATTGAAGACTTTTTAATTTTCTCATGTTTTTTGTCATGTGGGACGAAGATGGAGTAGCTGTAGATGTGAACCTTGATCTCATGACTGTGAGGTAAACAAGCTCACCACTTGCTTACCATGCTGCCTGAACTCAGTTTCACTGGACTTGCTTAAAGTCAGCTGGGATAAGCTCCAGCACACCCACAACAAACGCTACAGAAGATGGATGGATGGACTTTATTCCTTTAATTTCCCAGTGCTTGACTTTGGACACCCCTACAGTAAATGACAGCTTTTCTACTAAAATGAAGAGCAACAGTCAAAGTGGTAAAAGCTAGTGAATGATGTATATGGTAGTCTTTTTGGGGGTGTCAATGGGGCAGGAATGAGTTCTGCAACTTCTTTTTTCTTAAATTTGACGTTAAACGGAATTACATATGTAGCAAGCGTATGAAAAATTCATACACGCGAGTCTGGCAAATGTCAAGGGTAATGATCTTACCTCCTTGGCTTTCTGTTTCAGTCGAGCTTGCTCTGGGTCCTCTTGCCTGGAGCGGCTCTGTGGAGTTAAAAAGGGAAATGGGGGGTTGGAAATTGGGGGTGCACATAGGTTAACAGCTGGTTTAAAGAAATCACCCCTCCCTTTATGTCCGATAAAGCATCGCTAGTCATCTGTTTTTGCTGCAGTGAAAAATAGTGCAAAACGGGAACAGGACACGGAGGTGTCAAGGACATCATGTTTGAATTGGCTTTGCAATTTAGTGTCACCCATCTTTCTAGGATACCTGCTTCCGATCTGGGCTCATTTGTGTCTATTCCCGGAAGTTACCGCAAATGGCTGCTTCGAACCAAAATTGACTCCTTGCAGTTCAACTTGAGACATGGGTCCTTGTAATTTTTTTTCAGGCATCCTTCAATAATAGACATGTTAACCTAATTTTGTGTTGATTGATGAAACTGATGTTGGGGCTAATTTGTTTTCCAACTTTCCAGGAGCCCTCGCACCTAAGTCTTAAAAATCCTAAAACTTTGACATTGTCTCTAGCCATATTAGACGGCATAGCAAAAAACCTTTGCAATTTAGCATCACCCATCAGTCGAGGATACCTGATTCCGATTTGGACTCTTTTGGGCAAATTACCTATTGGAGTTAGTCAAAGCATGAGCCCAAAATGGCTGCTTCAAACCAAAATGGACAACTACCGGCCCAATTTCAGGGATGGATCCTTGATCATATTTTGTGTGTCCTGTTATGTCCACCAAATTCCATGTTGATCAGTGAACTGTTGAGTGAAAGTGGGAGGTGGGAGTGTTTTCTAAAGCATGGTGTGTACACTTTAACAGCTGATTTAAAGAAATCACCTATCCCCCCTTTTTTGTCCGCCAAAGCATCCCGAGACTCATCTGTTGCTGCTACAGCAAAAAAAAAATACACTGCAAAAACAGGAAGAGGATACAGAGGTGTCAAGGACATCGTGTTTGAATTGAGTAGAAGTGCAACGGAGCGCACCCCCGGAGGGGCTGTGGCCTTTAAACCTGCTCCAAATCCAGCCCTAAATAAGCCGCTGGAGGGAGACGCTAATCAAAAGAGGTTATTAAAAATTCTGCATGAGCTGGCACACACTCTCACACACAAAGGGGGTGAAGGAAGTTGCCGAGTATTACTGACAGTGTCACTGTGAGCCAGTGTAGCGATCCGTTAGTGTGTGTGTGTGTGTGTTTGTGTGTGTCTGTCTGTTCGTGTGTGTGTGTGTTCCTGTGCGTATCTGTCCCAGGCGTAACGACACTTCTATTTTAATAAGCGGCCGAGATGTGGGTGAATACGCGTGTCCCTGGGAAATCCTTCATCGCCGTGCTAAAATGTGCGTATGGCTGACCACTACAGGCCATACCGGCGCATTACAGCACTACAGAACATGGCTATTTTTGTCAAGCTGGACGTCATCTGCGTGATTTAACCTAAAGTCTAACACACAGTTCAACTACTTGTATGCAAATGTGAAGTAATAATAGGACAATTTGCAGTATATTTGGCTTTTATGTGGGTGTATATCATTTCACGCAGGTATCAGTTAGGGGTGGGAATAGCAGACTAACTCACATTGGACATTGACGCCATATTTTACCACTGATAACGATGATCACAATTATCTATGTAACTCAAAAACCTACACCTATAAGGATACATTTCCTGGTTAGAGTTTGTCAAAGTACTGTACAAGCCCTGGAATCCAGCCAAAATGGCTGCGTCTAATCAAAATGGCCAACTTTTCTATTTCGGTTATGGTTTCTTGAGACTTTTTCATGCATTCAGTTATGATAGAAAATATCCACTCAATTTCTTGTCGATTGGTGAAACTGGGGCCGGGGTCTGAATTTCTTTTTTAACTTTCCAGGGCCCCTCACACCTTGCCAAATTGTCAACATATTATGACGCTATGATTTGTCCACATTAGATGGCATAGGCAAAAAGGCTTTGCAATAATCACTGCCAGTCCTCCATGTTAACATAGAGATTTGAACTCAACAGCCGTCAGTGGCAATGAATGAGTAAAGGCTGACACACACAGAGTGACGGCGCCGCGCTCCAGTGAGAGTTGGCGATCAGGGCTTGATGAAGCCAACAGAACCACATCTTCTGCAAAAAGCAAAGATGCAATTCTGAGGCCACCAAACCGGACCCCCTCTATGCCTCGGCTGCACCTAGAAATTCTCTCCATAAAAGTTATGAACAGAATCGGTGACAAAGGGCAGCCTTGGCGGAGTCAAACCCTCACCAGAAACGAGTCCGACTTACTGCCAGCAATGCGGCCCAAACTCTGACACTGGTCGTACAGGGACCGAACAGCCAGTATCAGGGGGTTCGGCACCCCATACTCCCGAAGCACCCCCCCACAGGACACCCCAAGGGACACGGTCGAAAGCCTTCTCCAAGTCCACAAAACACATGTAGACTGGTTTTGCGAACTCCCATGCACCCTCGAGGACCATGCCGAGGGTGTAGAGCTGGTCCACTGTTCCACGGCCAGGACAAAAACCACACTGCTCCTCCTGAATGTAAGATTCGACTTCCCGAAGGAGCCCACCTCTTCAGCACGCCTGAATAGACCTTACCAGGGAGGCTGGGGAGTGTGATCCCCCTTCCAGACCCTTTGGTCCTCATTTTTAAAAAGGGGGACCACCACCCCAGTCTACCAATCCAGAGGCACTGTCCTCGATGTCCATGCGATGTTGTAGAGGTGTGTCAACCAGGACAGCCCCACAGCATCCATAGCCTTTAGGAACTCCGGGCGAATCTCATCCACCCCCGGGGCCTTGCCACCGAGGAGCTTTTTAACCACCTCGGTGACCTCAACCCCAGAGATAGGACAGCCCGCCTCAGAGAATCCAGACTCTGCTTCCTCATGGGAAGGCGTGTCGGTGGAATTGAGGAGGTCTTCGAAGTATTCTCCCCACCGACTCACAACGTCCCGAGTTGAGGTCAGCAGCGCCCCATCCCCACTATACACAGTGTTGATGGTGCACTGCTTCCCCCTCCTGAGACGCCGGATGGTGGACTAGAATTTCCTCGAAGCCGTCCGGAAGTCGTTCTCCATGGCCTCACCGAACTCCTCCCATGTCCGAGTTTTTGCCTCAGCGACCACCAAAGCTGCATTCCGCTTGGCCAGCCGGTACCCATCAGCTGCCTCAGGAGTCCCACAGGCCAAACAGGCCCAATAGGATTCCTTCTTCAGCTTGACGGGATCCCTCACCGCTGGTGTCCATCAACAGGTTCGGGGATTGCCGCCGGTCGGCCGCCTCGACGTTCCTCCCAATCACGTCGTTTCAGGTCTCACTGTCATTGCCCACGTGAGCATTTTAGTCCACCAGCAGAACGATGGAGTCCCCAGCGGGAGGGCTCTCCAGCACCCCCTCTAAGGACTCCAAAAAGGGTGGGTACTCTGAACTGCTGTTTGGTGCATCGGCACAAACAACAGTCAGGGATGAACCCCAATGTACAGGCGCCCAGTATAGTATACCCACACCTGCTCGCCGCCTCTCACCGTGGGCAACTCCAGAGTGGAAGAGAGTCCAACCCCTCTCAAGAGGACTGTTACCAGAGCCCAAGTCGTGCGTGGAGGCGAGTTCGACTATATCTAGTCGGAACTTCTCTACCTCACACACCAGCTCGGGCCCCTTCTCTGCCGGAGAGGTGACATTCCACGTCCCTAGAGCCAGTTTCTGTAGCCGGGTATCGGCTCGCCAAGGTCCCCACCTTCGGCCACCAATCAGTTCACACTGCACCTGACCCCTATGGCCCCTCCCACAGGTGGTGAGCCTATGGGAAGAGGGACCCACGTTACCATTTCGGGCTGTGCTCGGCCGGGCCTCATGGGTGCAGGCCCGGCCACCAGGCGCTTGCCTTCAAGCCCCACCTCCAGGCCTGGCTCCAGAGGGGGGCCCCAGTGACCCGCGTCCGGGCAAGGGAAACTGATACCCATTTGTCTTACTCAGCATAGGGGTTTGGAGCCGTGCTTTGTCTGGTCCCTCACCTAGGACCTGTTTGCCATGGGTGACCCTACCAGGGGTGTGAAGCCCCAGACAACTTAGCTCCTAGGATCATTGGGACACACAAACCCCTTCACCACGATAAGGTGACGGATCAAGGAGGGGTACAAGCTTTCACTCACGCTGAAAATACATTTCCGGGTTTTTACACAAGCAAGACACCAAACGGCCACTGTGCCGCCCCATGCCAAATAATTGCCGTACGAGCATCAAATATTGTGGTTTACATCAATACTTAACTACTGTATATTCATAATGTCTAATGTTCATGTGGATGAAATGTGACGCTTGTGACCAAAATGTACCCGAACGGCACGTACCTCACTGGGTATGTTCAAATGAATGTAGTATGCCAGATTCCTTTAAAATATCCACACACTTTTATTCTGACCCCCGTCCAAACCACCTCTTCCTTAACTATTAATCTACCTATTTATGGTTTAGGAAATGTGAAAAAGTACAATATACTGTCAATAGAGCTTCAAATGCCTATATAGGCTCGCTGTTCAGGGCGTCCAGTCTTTAATGTCACCGAGCTGCTTCCAACTGTGTTTTGTTTTACAACAAGCCAGGTTTTGATAAAAAAAAAAAAAAAAAGAGGGGAAAAAGGACAGCTTTGGTGTCCTATTATCGTCCACGGCAAGAGCGGCAGTGTAATAACGCAATCAAGACGACGAGGTTTGTGGTGATGACGATCCTTACTGTGTGACATTGGCCCCATTCAAAATTAATTAAATGAACCCTAGCTAGCTCGCTCGCTCACTCGCCCTGCTAATGTGCCACCGCGGGGCATTTTCATTTGCCGAGGATTGTCTCTCCTTTCTCTCTGGTCAGCAGTGATCTTTTAACACATTTTCATAATTTTTTTCTTTTTTTTTTTTAATAAGCTGCATGGGAGGGTCAGAATCTTAGAATCAGTTCCCAATATGATGCTATTATTTGATATTTTGACTAGTATTTTTAGTTTATTTTAGTTTCTTTATACATCATTATTGATTATATATTACACAACTTCACTTTCTTTAATACTTCTTACTCATAATTACTTAAAGGTTTTATGATGGTGACAAGCAGCACTGTGACCTGGTGGTTAGCATGTTTGCATCACAGTCGAGAGGTCCAGCGTTCGAATCGAAAATCACTTTTTAGTCAAGAATTAAGATGGATGAATGTTATTGCAGGTTTTGTGTGTGTGTGTGTGTGTGTCTAGGTGTGTGTGTGCGCATGTGTGTGTGTGTGCACCAGGGTTATAATAGTTCTGGATTTTCCATTATAGTTCGTTATAATTTCATTTTGACTTTTTCAAATTCAGTTAGTTTTAATTAGTTTCAAGTTTTATTTTTTTCAAAAGTGCTTTGTTTTAGTTTAGTTTTTATTAGTTTTAGTTCTTTTCCATTTGGGGTATTTGTCAAGTATTAGATAATTTAAAAAAGATCATAATTAAGTGTTGTGTGATAAAAACCCAACAAAAATTACTATTTTAAAAAGAAATGATTAACTTTATAATAGATTAACATCTACAAATCAAATACAGGTACTGTATAACAGCCCACAGTATTTGAAGTGCAATAAGTGCAGTTCATAATACTGCTTCTACGGTTAGATTGGATGCATTACAATGTACAGTAAAACCTGTCCTGAGACACACACTGTAGTATGGCTTTTTTTAAATTAGTGTTTATATGTTTGACTTACAGCGGTACGGTAGCGACTGGTTAGCACATCTGACACACAGTTCTGAGGACCCGGTTTCAAATACGGGCCTCACCTGTGTGGAGTTGGCATGTTCTCCCTGTGCCTGCGTGGGTTTTCTCCACGTACTCAGATTTCCTCGCACAGCCCAAAAACATGCATGGTAGGTTGATTGATTTGTCTAAATTGCCTGTCAGTGTGAATGTGAGTGCGAATGGTTGTTTGTTTATATGTGCCCTGCAATTGGCTGGTGACCACTTCAGGGTGTACCCTGCCTCTTGCCCAGAGTCAGCTGGGATAGGTACAACCCGCACGCAACCCTACCAAGGATAAACAGTACGGAAAATGGATGGCTGTTTAACTCAAGTTCTTATTTGCATGTTATGTTCTTATTGCTAAATTGCAAACTTGTCAAGTGGACTTTCAGATTTGTGACTGTTAGATAGACAGATAGAAAGTAAGCCTGCTTTTATCTTCAGTGAAAGTGCATCCACTCTGTTTTTTGTTGTTGTTGTTGTTTTTGAGTCCATGATTATTGTGACGAAGCTTTTCAAGTTTTCTTGCTCTTGCTGAAGGGTTGTTGGCAGTAGTTCAATCACCTGCTGTGTCAGCGAGACAAACTCCTTGTCTTCTTTCACATCTGCCTTTCATGGCGGGAAACAGCGGCATTTTGAGACTCTCGGCAGTTGTCTATTACTCTGGATTTTCCCCAAAAGACGAATAACCGACATGCAGGTTCCGTGATGGCACTAGCTAGTCAGTAGCCATCTTAGCCATTCCCATTAGCAACATGTAGCATCAAAAACAGCTTGGACGTAATCGTTAGCTTTCGAGCAAACTTTCCACTTGGTCTGGCGAGCCGTCAATCCGACGGCACTGTCCGATGATGTCACTTCTAGGCACCACACAATAGGTGAACTACAATTCCCAAAGGACTGTTCGACCTTCGTTCCGTATGCATTCTGTATCTATGTATTAAGCCAGAATAAATACATTTAAAATCAACACCAAAAGCTCATGTATGAAATTAATTGACAGAGACGAAAACGAAGGATATTTTTGCTATCATTATAGTTTTAGTTAGTTTTGTAAACGTGAAATGTTGTTTTACAACCCCAACTCCAAAGAAGTTGGGACGTTGGGTTAAACATACATAAAAACAGAATACAATGATTTGCAAATCATGTTCAACTGATATTTAATTCAATACACTACAAGGACAAGATAGTTAATGTTCAAACTGATAAACTTGACTGTTTGTAGCAAATAATCATTAACTTAGAATTTTATGGCTGCAATACGTTCCCAAAAAGCTGGGACGGGGTCATGTTTACCACTGTATTACATCACCTTTTCTTTTAACAACATTCAATAAATGTTGGGAACTGAGGACACTAATTGTTGAAGGTTTGTAGGTGGAATTCTTTCCCATTCTTGCTTGATGTACAGCTTCAGCTGTTCAACAGTCCGGGGTCTCCGTTGTCGTATTTTACGCTTCATAATGCGCCACATATTTTCAATGGGAGACAGGTCTGGACTGTAGGCAGGCCAGTTTAGTGAACAGTGATCCAGTGAACAGAGAAAATCAATGAAAACTTTACAGCAGATATTTTGCGGGTGCTTCACATGGATGTAATATGATTCTGTCAATATCTCTTACTGACAAACTGACTTCATTGTGGGACATAATCAACTATTCTTAATAACTCCATGAGCTAATTCTTTTTGGGTTGCTATATCTATTTTAACCTATATAATTATATCTAATTGAATCAAATTTTAGACTGTTATTCAAGTTAAGGTGGACAAGGAAAATATAGACATTTAACGGGTGCTTCATACAGACGCAATGTTTATCTATTTCCAATATTTGTTTTTGACTTAATTATGTACAACCCCAATTCCAATGAAGTTGGGACATTGTGTTAAACATAAATAAAAAGAGAATACAATTATTTGCAAATCATGTTCAACCTATATTTAATTGAATACACTACAAAGACAAGATATTTAATGTTCAAACTGATAAACTTTATTGTTTTTAGCAAATAATCATTAACTTAGAATTTTATGGCTGCAACACGTTCCAAAAAAAACTGGGACAGGGTCATTTTTACCACTGTTACATCACCTTTTCTTTTAACAACATTCAATAAATGTTGGGAACTGAGGACACTAATTGTTGAAACTTTGTAGGTGGAATTCTTTCCCATTCTTGCTTGATGTACATATTCAGCTGTTCAACAGTCCCGGGTCTCCGTTGTCGTATTTTACGCTTCATAATGCGCCACACATTTTCAATGGGAGACAGGTCTGGACTGCAGGCAGGCCAGTCTAGTACCCGCACTCTTTTACTACGAAGCCACGCTGTTGTAACACGTGCAGAATGTGGTTTGGCATTGTCTTGCTGAAATAAGCAGGGGCGTCCATGAAAAAGACGTTGCTTGGATGGCAGCATATGTTTCTCCAAAACCTGTATATAGCTTTCAGCATTAATGGTGCCTTCACAGATGTGTAAGTTACCCATGCCATTGGCACTAACACAGCCCCATACCATCACAGATGCTGGCTTTTGAACTTTGCGTCCATAACAGTCCGGATGGTTCTTTTCCTCTTTGGCCCGGAGGACACGACGTCCACAATTTCCAAAAAACTCTTTGAAATGTGGACTTGTCGGACCACAGAACACTTTTCCACTTTGCATCAGTCCATTTTAGATGAGCTCGGGCCCAGAGAAGCCGGCGCCATTTCTGTGTGTTGTTGACAAATGGCTTTTGCTTTGCATAGGAGAGTTTCAAGTTGCACTTACGGATGTAGCGCCGAACTGTATTTACTGACATTGGTTTTCTGAAGTGTTCCTGAGCCCAAGTGGTGATATCCTTTACACATTGATGTCGGTTTTTGATGCAATGCCGCCTGAGGGATCGAAGGTCACGGGCATTCAATGTTGGTTTTTGGCCTTGCCGCTTACATGCAGCGATTTCTCCAGATTCTCTGAACCTTTTGAAGATATTATGGACCGTAGATGATGGAATCCCTAAATTCCTTGCAATTGTACAATGAGGAACATTGTCCTAAACTGTTTGACTATTTTCTCACACACTTGTTCACAAAGACGTGGACTTCACCCCATCTTTCCTTGTGAATCACTGAGTAATTCAGGGAAGCTCCTTTTATACCCAATCACGGCACCCACCTGTTCCCAATTAGCCTGTTGCCTAGCACAGTTTTATAGTTGTTAAAATGCTGTTTTATGTCAGTCCCCCAATACCATAAATAGTTAACAGATCTTATTAACTGGCACCCACCTGTTCCCAATTAGCCTGTTCACCTGTGGGATGTTCCAAACAGGTGTTTGATGAGCATTCCTCAACTTTCTCAGTCTTTTTTGCCACCTGTCCCAGCTTTTTTGGAACGTGTTGCAGCCATAAAATTCTAAGTTAATGATTATTTGCTTAAAACAATAAAGTTTATCAGTTTGAACATTAAATCTCTTGTCTTTGTAATGTATTCAATTAAATATAGGTTGAACATGATTTGCAAATCATTGTATTCTGTTTTTATTTATGTTTAAAACAACGTCCCAACTTCATTGGAATAGGGGTTGTAGTTAGTTAACATTTTTTTAAAACATTCTCGTTATTTTATTTTGTTTACAAAAATGTTTTTCCAATTTTAGTTTGTTATTTTGTTCGTTTTCGTTTACTATAATAACCTTGGTGTGTGCGTGTGTGTGCACCTGTGTGTCTATGCATGTGTGAGGTTGAGTTTAGGTGTGTTTGTGAGGTCGCGCGTGTGTGTGTCGACGTGCGTGTGTGTGCGCGTGCGGATATATGTGTGTGCATGCGCGTGCACGTGTGTATGTGTGTGTCTGTGTGCACGTATCTGTGTGCATGCACGTGCGTGTGTGTGCGTGTGTCTGTGTGCGTGCGTGTGTGCGCGTGCATGCGTGTGTGTTGGGGAGGAGCCAGGACACGAGGCCCTGAGGCCAGGAGCCCGGGAGGACAGAGGGAGGTCACTTCATCTACTGGTGTCACACTCAAATTCATGTGTCAGGAGCAACATACATATGCACTCACGCACACACACACACATATATATGCACGCACGCACCGGAGTACATAGGCCGCATGCTGTTTGGCACACTGGGACGTAGAGTAATCGCAGCACACACGCAGAAACTCACACACATGGTAAGAAGTTGATTTTACCTTGGCGGCTTTCAAGAGGATCTCTCTCTCCTGCTCGTCTTTCCTCGCCTTCTCCATCCTCTCCAGTTGCTCGAAGAAGCGCAGCTGAGAGCGCACGTCTGCCGATTGTTCGTAGCACTCATCATCCTGATGGGGACACACAAATTTAACATTATATAATAGATGCTGAAAAACAGTAAATTAAAAAGTAATTGCATATTTGCAGTAAACTAGTCACAAATTCACTTATTGTTTTTCTGTGGAATCTATCCTCGGCTATTTGCTGAAAAGTATTTTGTGCTCTTTCTGTAACACCATAAAATGCCACAAAGTGGCACCAAAGTCGAGGCTAATATGAATTTAGTAATTGGTATCAATGAAGAATATTCACCCCAACTGACTAAGATCTTTACGTCAGGTAGGACCTAAGTTTAGTCTGGGTTGTTTTTCCGGGTACAAATTTTCTAAATCATCTCTATTAAAGTGTTTGGGATCATAGTTACACAGTTTTTCATTTGAACCTTGATTTAACTGACCCGGCGGAAACAATGGACCTCGGATTTAACGGACAGAATGGTAGTGTCCAGTTGGAACTCGAAACGGCCCCTTAAAACAAAGAACAAACCAACAAAGAAGTGAGTGGCAGCATTCGAAAGTGTGTGTTAACTCTTGTTAAAATACATGCATAGATCATTTTACACTTGAGACTATGTGAGTCCCAGGATGCCCATGTCATGGAAACAATGAGTCCCAGCCCTGGAGCAATGAGTCCCTGCAATTTATTATCACGGAATACAGATACAGTAATCCTCCGTTCCATTGCGGTTCTTGCTTCACGGTTTCGCTATATTGCAGGTTTTTATTACAGTTATCACTCTTTGTACAATATTTTTGTTTTATCCATTCCTCTTGGTCACAATCAATATATTATGTGTTTAGCAAATTTTTTTAGAACAATATATTTTCACAAAAACTTTCAAGGTAAACAATAGTATCGATGTTTTTTTGCCACTGATATAATGATATTAAAGCATAATAAAGACTTGCACACATATTACAAATTCTGAGGAGGCCGCACATTCACAAAGCTTTTTCCGACCCTCATCATTTTTATGCGTCTAGGACGCACATCAAACGAGATCCCTATACATGACTACTCGCCTCAGTGTAACACCTACAATAAGATAGTATTCTGCCAAGGAGGTTTCCGTTTCAAGTCTCACTCCACAGGTTTAAGAACAGAAGTGCAGTCTTATAGCGCAATTCATGTTTTTTTTTCATGTAGCTGTTTGATATCAGTTTAAGGTCGTGATCCTTAAAGAAGGAAGAAGCAAACTGGAGGACAGTAAAGTCACTGGGGTCCCATCCTAAAAATATCCTGTCCATACCACATTCAGCGCCTTGTTTCGAAGGGGCCTAAATCTGGATTCAACACAGTTCCCAGATGTCTACACTGCCCAGAAACAGTTACCTTATGTCTGAGTGAGTTTTTATCCTTTATGGAAAGTCTATAGAAATGTGAATATATTGCTGTAGGAATTTCAATTCTTGGAGACAAATTTACAGAAAATGACCACATGAGTTGTACCAATGAATAAAAGCCCACAAGCTGAGATTGCATGTGGGGCTAAAAGCTCATTAAAAAGGGTTTTCTGTTTAGTAATTAAAGGTTTTTAGGCTTGTGCTTTTCTAGTTTACTCACAAAGACACACGCCCTAAGGGCTGTAATTCCCATCGATTTCAGCCCAGCGTGGGAAAAAAAACAATGCTCCAGTTCCTGTACATTCGTCAGTGCGGTGACACAGTGGGTGGCTCTAGGTCATACGACGGACCGTGCACTGGACAGCGACCAAATGCGAATTAATCTGGCCAATCGAATAAGTGCAAACAACATACATTCCTGCTAGATGGCTCTGTAACAATAGCACGATTCTCATGTTTAGACGTGCAATCAGTGCAAGTAGAATAAATATTAGCAGCTGTGAAAGGCTTAAAACTTCACACAACGGGAATTCCCAATGTTGTTTTAATAATACGACGCATCTTGCTATCGCAAATCGAATCATTTCATCACACTAAAGTGTTCCAGCTGAGTCTCTTGCACCTCAAAACAACAGTATGAGAGACTTCACCTCAACCATAGGAAACTGTGAGCGCCACATTGAACACATCAATCACAATAAGAGGCCCTAAGAATTAGAGGTTATTTTGTTCGCATCTCAATTTACTTACATATTAAATAGATTCCGGGTTGAAATGAAATGCCATTAAAACGCCATCATTTCTGGTTACATGTTTTTAACAAGGAAAACATGCTCAGTATTGTATGCAAAATAATAAAATGTACAAAGAATAAACTTGTTTGATAAAATATAATTACTGTAGGTACTATGGTATTCAGGGCGTGGCCTAGTGAGTGGCATCAGGGCCTGGTATTGGATTGGTCTGCATGTTTGAAATGTCACAGTAATTTTGACACGTCGACTTGGAGAACCCCCTGGAATTTCGGCCAGTATGTTCTTCCATCCATTTTCTGTACCACTTATCCTCACTAGGGTCATGGGCGTGCTGGAGCCTATGCCAGCTAACTGCGGGCAAGAGGCGGGGTAGACTCTGAACTGGTTGCCAGCCAATCGCAGGGCACATATAAATAAACAACCATCCGCACTCACATTCACACCTACGGGCAATTTAGAGTCTTCAATCAACCTACCACACGTTTTTGGGATGTGGGAGGAAACTGGAGTACTCTGAGAAAACCCACGCAAGCACGGGGAGAACATGCAAACTCCAGAACCGCGGTCCTCAGAACTATGAGGCAGATGTCCTAACCAGTCATCCACCATGCCGCCCAGCATGATCTTAATAGGGGATATTTTTAAATGAAACTTGTCAGCCAATTGGAGAAGGGGTTCCCCAAGTAGTAGATGAAACAAAAGGGTCAAGGAGATCTGTTTTACTCTAATTTGAAGGCTTTTAAAAAAAATCTATTTTCTAATATCACAAAAAAGCATGCCCCAAAAACACCATTTTCTCTGACCATTTTCTCTTGGTACTTAGGTTGAAGTGGCCATTCCAACCATCCATCCATCCATTTTCTGAGCCGCTTTTTCCTCACTAGGGTGGCGGGCGTGCTGGAGCCTATCCCAGCTATCATCGGGCAGGAGGCAGGGTACACCCTGAACTGGTTGCCAGCCAATCGCAAGGCACATAGAAACAAACAACCATTCGCACTCACAGTCATGCCTACGGGCAATTTAGAGTCTCCAATTAATGCATGTTTTTGGGATGTGGGAGGAAACCGGAGTGCCCGGAGAAAACGCACGCAGGCACGGGGAGAACATGCAAACTCCACACAGGCGGGGCCCGGGATTGAACCCGGGTCCTCAGAACTGTGAGGCTGACGCTCTAACCAGTCGGCCACCGTGACGCCCATTCCAACCAGATTAAAACATTTTACAAACTGTCATTCTTGTGAAATCTTGTCACTTTGCTAAAGCTATAATGACACTGCAATTTTAAAATCGAAAGGAGACTGAGGGCAGTGAGAAAACAGGGTGAGACTATGCAGTATAATTCTGAAGCATCCAAAATTAAGGCACGGCAACAGGGTAAGCTAACGTTAGCATGTGTGTTTATTTTTGTCCTTTCTAGTCGTGTATTCTCAAATTTTACAATGTTGTGTGAATTTGATTTGGTGGGAGTCTGAGAGCAGCAAGAAAATCAGAGCACTGTAGACTACGGCATATAAGCCTATTGGCTAGCCTCGCGTTTCATGTCGTAGTCATGCTGTCCATAGCTCAGCCCAACTCGGTGTTGAGCACACACAAGGATTTATGATCATAAATAATGAACATTTATGATTGTTGGCCCCCCCACCATTTTCTGAGACGATCAAGGAGGGGGGAAAAAAACACTCAACACACCACAGAGCACAGGATAATTGTTCACGATAACCTTTCAGAGACATCTGATAACGATAACGACTGACTCTTTGATGACTTTGAATGAAAACAAGGAAATTGGGCTAAAAATCTCCTTGATTATTGGTATGTGGGGGTAAACACAAACTGCTAATCCGGGACTGTGGACCTTAAAAAGCGCAAACATTCCCCTGGACTTGAAGGGCTTTTGTTGAAGCTACACTTCCCAACTCGCTTATTTAATAAAGAAGAGCTGTTTACAGACTTCTTGCTCTTTGCATAAAGCGCATGCCGCACCCCCCAAAAAAAGGTGTGCATAAAGAAAAAGAAAACAACTTTTTTTTGCATGTTATCAAAAGTTAATAAGATAATTGCTTATTTCACATGTTCGTGCGAGGTGTGGGTATGCGCTGCTGCTTCCATCATGGAGAGAGAATGTGGGTGCACACATCAGAGGATTCCCATCGCACCCCCGCTTCCCGTTTCTCCCGCTCTCTCATCCAGCCTTTGTTGCAGCGCTGAGCCTGCACTCTCCTGCCACCGCAAATGCAGGGAGCCCAGTTGCTCTTTAAGGCCCGCTTCATCTCCCCCGACTTTAATTTTTTTTCTTCCTTTTTCGCTGATGTCAACAGAGTGGCTTCACAGAGTGCCAGTTGTCGCTCTTACACCTCATTTGCCAAACCACACACACACAAAAAAAACAGAAGAAATGGAAAAAGAAGAAATGCAAAACAGGAGAGGAGAGAGGCAGCTTCCACCATGGTGTCAGGAAAAAACACCTTTTCAAAGTTTTCCCAAATGCTTGTGGTTTAATGCTGGCGAATTAAATGTGCTTCTATTCCTACAAGTCGTCGCTAATATGCGAACGCACGCTGGTGTTCTTTTGTATCTTTACTTTTTATCAACTTAACTCGTATACAGTAAACCCCTATTTATCGGGGGGATATAGTCAAAAAGTGACTGAACAAAGTGAAAATCTAAGAGCTAGAGAGAACTTTTTTTGTTAATATAGTTTTGAAACTCCCACGTTTCAAACACATTTACTATTATTATAACACATTTTTTAAACATATTGCAAAAAGAATTGAGAGTAAAGAATTTTAAGAAAATACTGTACGCATTATAGTGTCTTTTTCTTACATACATAAATGTGCCTTTAAGGGGCAGGGCTTGTTGGGGTGGCGTGTGATGTTGGCAAGTCTGTCTGTGAGTCCAAGCATGAGTTGTGGCAGACAGCAGCTCATGCGTGAGTGTGCGCATTGTGTTTATGTTTTTCTGTTCTCCCGCCGTTCGAAAACAGGGCTGAAAGGTGTATAAGCGACTGTGGCTTTTCTTTCCTACGTGTGAGGGCATTACAGGAAGTAAGTATACTGTAAGAAGTAAGGGAACAGGGGTAACACTGTACAGCACTGGGAAAAAAATAAGAGACCAACAAAACACTACACCTTTTTTGGGGGGGGTATTTTGACCATTTTTAATTTTCTGCAAATAAATGCATTAAATGACAATGTTTGTATTTTGAATTTAGGAACTTATGTTGTCAGCATTTTTACAGTATTAAAAACATTGATTTTACTCAAACATATATCTATAAATAGAAAACTCTGAGGAACTGATGATTTTGCAAGGGTCTCTTGATTTTTTTTCCAGAGCTGTATATATTTATAATTTTTGCAGTAAACATGCCATCCTTCCATTTTCCGAACCGCTTATTCTCACTAGGGTCGTGGGCGTGCTGGAACCCATCCCAGAGGACTTTTGGGCAAGAGGCGGGGTACACCCTGAACTGGTTGTCAGTCAATTGCAAGACACGTATAGACAAACAACCATTCACAGTCACACCTATGGGCAATTTAGATGTACCGTAATTTCTCGTGTATAATGGAAAAAAATAAAAATAAAATTGTCAAAAGTCAATAATGCGCATTATACATAGGTATAGGGGAAAATGAAAAAAAAAACATTTTATAAATGTATGCCGCCATCTAGAGGTTATGAAATAGCTGTACACTATCATTCCAATATGCCACCGCCAGTTAGAGGTTATGAGAAAGGTGTACACTTTCATTCTAATATGCCACCGCCACCTAGAGGTTATGAAAAAGGTGTACCCTACACTTTCATTCCAATGTGACAGGGGTACATATGACTGCATATATGTACAGTTGTGCTCATAGGTTTACATATATTGGCAGAATTTATGAAGTATTGTTTTTTTTTTTTTTTTTTTATTTTATTATTATTATTATTTTTATTTTTATTTATTTTATTTTTTTTAAATACGACTGATGACTGAACAACAACCATAATTCATTTCTTTATGGTTATGTTTTGTTTAATGATAATGCCTTTCTGAAATGCTTGACAGTTTAATTTGAATCCCATTAAAATAAAATTAAATGTGTTTCACCTGGCCCTTCATGTTTTCTTTAAAGAATTGTAACCATCTTACAAATTCTGCCTGGGTAATCAAACATACTGTATGAGCACAACTGTGTGTCTTCTCATGTACTAAATAAAAGTAGGGCTGTGAATTGCAAAGTAAGAGCAAGTAAATAAAAAGAAAGTATTACGTGTTCAAATAAAGTGCTTAACTTCAGAATAATTCTTTGAAAACACTAACAAAATACAGATAATACATGTTTTGTTACGTTTGATCATATGGGTAGAAGCAAAATTATGCATTGTAAAAACGTATTATACATAGGTAGAAGGGTTTTCCAGTATTTTGAGGTCAACTTTTGGGCTGCGTACTATACAAGGGTGCACACGAGAAATTACAGTAATAATTATTGTGCTGATGTGCTTTCAGTTTAGCGGCAAGAGTTTGGGGAAAGGCCCTTTTCTGTTCCCAGTGCAAAAAGCAACGTCCATAAAGGCATGCTCGAATTTCGTCTGGAGAACCTCTGACCTTACAAATCCCATATAAAACATATTGTGGACAATCTTCCCTTACGAGGGTATCAAAGGTTAACCAATGCCATATATTCCCTCATTCTCATTTTAAAGTGTACTATATGTATCCCAATACATTCGTCCACATATTGTAGCTGAACAGTTACAGTAAGATTCAAGGATGATGTCATACCTTGCAGGAGTCCAGTCTGTGCTGTGCGATGGTCGAAACCTTCTCGACGACGGTGCGGAGTCGTGACTGTGCGGCGTGGGAGATGAATGTCACAACCTCCATGGGAACGTCCGTGATGCCAAACTTCTTGGCTGTGAAATGAAACCAGCACAAGTAATTAATTCACTTCTCGTAAAATTAAATATACGCTTTTCCCAGATGCCTACATTTCTCAATCCCCTCAATGAGTATTATACAATTAAAAGTTTCAGAATTATAAATCATGACTTTTCTTCACACTTTGCTGAGTTTATTTAGGAGGTAACTGTTTCAAAAGCCGCTTTTGAATAGAGATCTGTGAAATTGGGATAGCAGAGCGGTAAACATATGATCCGGCATCTATCTGCCTTTTACACAGAAACCCAATGTTTATGTTTTTAATAATAAAAATAATAATAACACACAGAATAGCTATATAGCTATATATAAAATAATGCATAAAACACAATACGGAGAGTCACTGTGCAATGAGAGGTTTCCGGTAATGTGGTAATACAGTTGTGCAAATGATGCAGAGCCCTCTCGCAAGTTAATGGCAAGAGGTAAGAAGCTGTAGGAACGTCTGCTTGGTTTAGTTTACATTGATCAATAGCGCCTACCTGAGGGAAGGAGCTGGAAGAGATGTTGACCCATCAAATCTACAGTCATATGGAGGTGGAAACAAGTTTTGGGGTAGGGTGACTTCACCATATTGAGGGGCCAAAAAACAGAGCCATGTGCTGTAAAATTTTGGATGAAAACCTCCTTTCCTAAGCAAAAACACTGAAGGCAGGGCATGGACTGGTCTTTCAGCATTATAATGACTCAACACATACTGCCAGGGCAACAAAAAAAGTAGCTCAAGAAGAAGCATTTTAAGCTCATGGAGTGACCTAGTAAGACTCCAGACCTCAACCCAATAGAAAACCAAGTGGAAGGAGTGAGTAAAACCTTGAGCAGATAAACAGAAAAATACATAACAAGCTGCTTAGTCATGCAGAATGGAGGATCTGTCAACTTTTTTATGCTGGAGCAGTTTTTCTGTGCAAGAGAGGAGTTTTATATACTGCCTCTGCAGTAATTTTGTATTTTGATGGATATTTTCTGAAAAACTGAAGTCAAAGAGAACGAGGTTTTATAGGAGAGAGACTGAGACAAAAGAGAGGACAGAGAGAAAAACAAGTAAAAAAGGACAACTTGCCGTAACATGAACAAAACAAAACATATGACAGTACAACATGACATTGGAGTCGGGTTTTATACTGAACAGTAATGCTACACCCTGTGAGTGAGGAACAGGACCATTTAGAATTGGAAAGGACAGGACATGACGGGGACAGGACAAAACATTCGAGCTTGGGGTAGTGAAATCAGCAGTGCAATTAGAGTGAAGTGGTAGTGGAGTACCTAAACACGTGTAGAAACTGAGTGCAAGTGAGTGGACAGTCCATGAAGTTTGCAAAGTCCTAAGCCTAATGGGTGAGCCATTGGGCCAATCCGAGGTGGATGGACCACCCAGACAATGACCCACGCTAAGCGACCCAGGGCGGACAAAGCCCCGAAGCGCCCCAACCAATAACTCGGAGGAGAGCGCTTTGACCTACCACCTCCACCCAGGCCAACCCACACTCCAAGTCACCAACTCACCACCACCCACCCCCAGGGGAGCAAGAGGCACCCACCCAACAGCAGAGCCCACAGCAGTAGCGAGCCGCCGCCCCGAGAGAGGGGGAAGATGACCGAAGATGATATACATATACTGTCAGTACTAGTTAAACGTTGTTTTGGCGTAATTACGGCCGACAATAACCATTAAATAATGAGTTTGTCGAAAGCTCACTGCTTGTACTGGTTCCTTCGTCCAAGGCGCCGCGCATCTTGTTCTTATACTTTTCCTTTCGGCTTTTCCTATTAGCTGTCGCCACATCACGTCATCCTTTTCAATGTAAGCCTATCTTCTGCATCCTCCTCTCTAACACCAACTGCCCTCATGTCTTCCCTCACTACATCGATTAATCTTTTCTAAGGTCTAGCTCTTATTGACTGACAGCTGCATCCTCATCATCCTTCTATCAGTATGTTCACTATCTCTCCTCTGGATATGTCCAAACTATAGAAGTCTGTTCTTTCTAACTTTGTCTCCAAAACATCTAACCTTGGCTGTCCCTCTGATGAGCTCATTACTAATCCTATGCAACCTGGTCACTCCTACAGAGAACCTCAACATCTTCATTTCTGCCACTGCAGGCTCTGCTTCCTGTTGTCTCTTCAGTGGCACCGTCTGTAATGCATACAGTAAATCATGGCTGGCAAGGTTTATAAGACAGTAGTGGTCCTATAAACTTTGCCCTTCATCCTAGCAGAGACTCTTCTCTCATACAACATACCTGACACTTTCCTCCACCCATTCCAACCTGATTGGACCCGTTTCTTCACTTCCTTACCACACTCACCATAGCTCTTGACTGTTGACCCAAAGTATTTAAAGTCCTCCACCCTTGCTATCTCTTCTCCCTGTAGCCTCACTCTTCTCCCGCCACACCTCTCATTCATGCACATATATTCTCTTACTTTGGCTAATCTTCATTCATCTCCTTTCCAGCGGATGCCTACAGCTTTCTAAATGTTCCTCCACCTAACAGGGAAAGGAGGGGAAAATAGCAGGACAAGGGTAGTGGACCCGGCTGTGGAACTGGAGCTTGGTAGGAGTGGCTATGTAAATTACCCAAATACCCAAGTAATGACTTGACTCGACTTGCTTGAAATCTAGTAGGTACTCTATTTGACTTGATTTTTGCCACAGCCGCTTGAAACTTATTGAAACTTGTAGGTTGAGAATTGTTTGCAACTTGCATGAATGTGACTTACTCCCACTTTTGGTGGAAACACAACTTTAGTATTATTACGCGAACCACAGTTATAAGTAATACTTAATGTACACGTTCCTTGAAATATTAATTCCCCCCTTGGAAAGATCTTGTTTTCAGGAAGCAAGGGGAGCCCATTAGTGTTTTTCCCTGACCTGATGACATTGCCACGCGTATGTACGTATATGTATGTGTGTGTGTGTGTGTGTGCGTGTGTGTGCGTGCGTGTGTCCGTCCGTGCTTGTGTGTGTGTGTGTGTGTTGCCACAGTAATGAGGAGGAACTATTTCAAAGCACGAGCGAACCAGTGCTATATGTATTGTCAGGCTGATTTAAATAATTGCTGTGGTTTACTTAAAAGGCTGCCAGAGAGGAGAATTATGTTAATAGAGTCATTTAAAAAGAAGTTGGAAACGGATAGCAAGTCTTTTTGTTATGACTCGTGAGGAGTTTTGGCTTCGAGGAAGCTAATTTATCTGTCGACGCAAAGAGTTGGTCAGTGTCATTTACTATGCTTTGAAGGAGCTTCTAAAGCCCCCGTGTCGGAATTTTGTGAAACAAGTTTAATTCTGGAAGTTAATTGCCCATTCTAATCCAGTCCATGTTATTTAGTTTGTGTGTGTGTGTGTGTGTGTGTGTGGTTTTGAGTTGAGGCACAGAATTCAGTGTCGAAAGCCCATGTCACACAGCCTTTAAAAAGTGTTCACTGACCACAATTACTGGTTACAGATCTGTAACAATACGTTCAGGATGATGAAAAATTTACAATTTTACAATTCAAAGTGGTCCATAGAACAAGCAATGCAATGAAAATTCCCAAGACACCTATTCTCATGCTATATTTTGAACTCCAGGATTTCACTCTCTCCAAGATGGGACATAATCGGTGATTTAAGCATCATCGACCTCCCAAATAAACTAAAACTTGTATTTAAGCTATCACTACGAAAACTATTTTATTAAACTGGAAAGAAAAGAAGTTAGTAATATTAGTCAGTGGTTAAATTTAAACCGAGAATACAATGCATGAGAAAAATATAGGTGCAACAAAAAAGTCAACGAGATAATTACAAAGAAAGCTGGTCACCTTTCATCAACATGCTGAACCTAGATCTTTGATACCTGTGCCTGGATAGAATGTCATCTTCCAATAACAATGTTGTAATGTAAATGGAACATAAGTTGCTGGGTTTTTTTTTTCTCCCCTCATACTTTAGACTGCTATGCACTTTGAAAGCGGCACGGAGGGAGACTGATTAGAGCGTCTGCTTCACAGTTCTGAGGACCGGGGTTCAAATCCCGGCCCCGCCTGTGTGGAGTTTGCATGTTCTCCCCGTGCCTGTGTGGCTTTTCTCCGGGCACTCCGGTTTCCTCCCACATCCCAAAAACATGCATGGTAGGTTAATTGACAACTCTAAATTGCCCGTAGGTGTGAATCTGAGTGTGAATGGTTGTTTGTTTGTATGTGCCCTGCGATTGGCTGGCAACAGTTCAGGGTGTACCCCGCCTCCTGCCCAATGATAACTGGGATAGGCTCCAGCACGCCCGCGACCCTTGTGAGGATAAGCAGCTCAGAAAATGGATGGATGGATGGATGAATCCCACTGAGTTATAGGCTGGGCAAGCCCTGCTGCAATGACTGGCTGCTGCATGCAGTCCTGCCTGGATACAGCATCAGCCATCTTGCAGCAGGGTGTGTCCTGCCAAGAACTCAAGATTCATGAGAATGCATCAATTCCTTTCTGAGCTAATCAGTGCAGCACTGCAATTAGTCGCGCTGTATAAAGGACAAATGATATATGAATATGAGTACTTTTATATTGTATTGTCAGAATACATGTTTCGGCACCACTTGATTTCAATCCGGTGCTTAAAGAGTGCACCAGATAAAAAGAAATTAGCGTTAGCATTAATCTAATGGACTGAAAGCCTAAACTATGGTTGTTTTCTCTTGTAATTCTCTTTGTTTTATGTTTAGACAATACATTTCAACTGGGAGTGGCATTAAACAGCTTGAAGCAGTATTTGCCAAAGTGCTGCTATTGTGAAGTGAGTTGAGTTCATTGTCACCATACAGCACTTATATCTCGTTTGACCTCGCATGTCAAAGCAAAAAAAAAAACAATTTATTAAATATTCAAAAAAAATCTGCCAAATGAGGGCTTGTATCTCGAAAAACTCTTAAGTCGGGTCACTTGTTTCTCAAGACACCACTGTATATACAGTGCCAGCGTTGGCATAGGGTCATGAAACCTCTTAGCCAATGTGGCTAAACAGCATAAAAATCTCATCACACTTGTGTGTAGTTAGCCAAAAAATCACGTTTATTTGGCTTATCAAAACCTTTAGCCACTCTTAGCCAGTCTTCGTCAACTGGGAAGTCGATAAGCTTTCACAATGTGGCCCAATTAAAACATCAATCAGGAGTAGGGCTCAACGATATACGAAAATACTCTTAATTGCGAGGGTTTTTTCTTTGCTTCTTTTAAACAAATATTGCCATTGCGATTTAGCATGTGATTTTTCGGGAGGAAGTTTATTTTCAGCATTATTCCCTAAACACAAGAAATTAATTATTCTATAGTATGACCAACACAACATTGGATATAGCCAACAAATAAACAACTCTTTCCTGTAGGCCAGACCTAAATGTTATGATGAATTGATATGAATAAAAAATCTATATTTTAATATTGAATTGTAAAAAGAAAATCGCAACAGAATATTGACTTATTGATTTAACTTCATGCCTTGTAAAAATATAATACTGTACAGGAAGTCCTCGATTTACGAACGGGTTCCGTTCCTACGCTGGCGAAGTAACACGAATTTCCGCGTAAGTCGGATTTCACCGTTAAAGTCGAAATTTACGGCGAAATACTTCTGTTACGGGTATTGTGCCACGTGATTGTGACAGCAAGCTCAGTGTGTGTGGACGTCTGCGTCGATGTGTGAGTGAGACGGAACTGCGCAGGCGTCCTGCCTCCAACGTGTTCAAGAAATGTAAGTCCAACATTGCGGTCTACTAAAAGTAAAGATTAGTGCATATTTGGGTTGAAACTAACGAGAACAGGACTCCCCAGCTATATGCATTTACTATACGGTCATTCTGCCAATCTCACATCACAAGTCAGTTTCCTTTGCTAATGTTCGTCTGTGTTTTTCTGTGTTCTTTCCCTGTAGATTCCCCATGCTAGATCATTCAAATTTTACATAGAATTCACTACCTGCATTGTTTTGTGTGTTTGGGTTCGAGGAAAGAAACCTCTGGACGTCTAGAACTCTTATCAAAGTTTCCTAAAGTGTAGCAACCTTCAGATTACAAGACTGATAAAAAGGTTTCTCGTCGCTTCTCCTAAATTTTATCCACATAAAAAGCGATGTGGTGCCCCTCTTAATAGCTGAAATAGCTTGATTTATAACACTGTAATTTAAAATTATGCTAAACCGGAAGTAGCGCAGGCGTCGCTTCTAGCTCCTCCTTTTCTCCTAAATCAATGACATTTTTATTTAACCCGTATACGCTACAGTAATATTAAAGTTCCAAACACGTACAGTTCTCTGTTTGTACTTAATATTGAATACAGAGAAGGGGTTATCACCTACAATTACAAGAGATTTTATCGACGATTCATTGATTTTATGCTTCATATTATGCTATAGGCGGCACGGTGGCCGACTGGTTAGAGCGTCAGTCTCACAGTTCTGAGGACCCGGGTTCAATCCCTGGTCCCGCCTGTGTGGAGTTTGCATGTTCTCCCCGTGCCTGCGTGGGTTTTCTCCGGGCACTCCGGTTTCCTCCCACATCCCAAAAAACATGCATTAATTGGGGACTCTAAATTGCCCGTAGGTGTGAATGTGAGTGCGAATGTTGCTTGTTTGTATGTGCCCTGCGATTGGCTGGCAACCAGTTCAGGGTGTGCCCCGCCTCCTGCCCGATGATAGCTGGGATAGGCTCCAGCACACGCCCGCGACCCTAGTGAGGAGAAGCGGCTCAGAAAATGGATGGATATTATGCAATAATTATCATACCCCATGTTGAATTTTGATAAGGATGGTTTGAAAAAAAACAAAAAAACAAAATGAACTCTCTTTTATCATTATTATACTGAATGCCAGTTTCGGTTTCATTGTACTTTCTATTGTTTTTTTTTATTTGTTTAGAATATTTAGAAATATAATAATGTTTATAAAAACTCATGTCTTTTACATACATTTATATAAAATGCACCATCATGCTATGCCTCTTTGAACAAACTATAAATGGTATTCAATGATCCAGTGAACAGAGAAAATCAATGAAAACTTTACAGCAGATATTTTGCGGGTGCTTCACATGGATGTAATATGATTCTGTCAATATCTCTTACTGACAAACTGACTTCATTGTGGGACATAATCAACTATTCTTAATAACTCCATGAGCTAATTCTTTTTGGGTTGCTATATCTATTTTAACCTATATAATTATATCTAATTGAATCAAATTTTAGACTGTTATTCAAGTTAAGGTGGACAAGGAAAATATAGACATTTAACGGGTGCTTCATACAGACGCAATGTTTATCTATTTCCAATATTTGTTTTTGACTTAATTATGTACAACCCCAATTCCAATGAAGTTGGGACATTGTGTTAAACATAAATAAAAAGAGAATACAATTATTTGCAAATCATGTTCAACCTATATTTAATTGAATACACTACAAAGACAAGATATTTAATGTTCAAACTGATAAACTTTATTGTTTTTACCAAATAATCATTAACTTAGAATTTTATGGCTGCAACACGTTCCAAAAAAAACTGGGACAGGGTCATGTTTACCACTGTTACATCACCTTTTCTTTTAACAACATTCAATAAATGTTGGGAACTGAGGACACTAATTGTTGAAGGTTTGTAGGTGGAATTCTTTCCCATTCTTGCTTGATGTACAGCTTCAGCTGTTCAACAGTCCGGGGTCTCCGTTGTCGTATTTTACGCTTCATAATGCGCCACACATTTTCAATGGGAGACAGGTCTGGACTGCAGGCAGGCCAGTCTAGTACCCGCACTCTTACTACGAAGCCACGCTGTTGTAGCACGTGCAGAATGTGGCATTGTCTTGCTGAAATAAGCAGGGGCATGAAAAAGACGTTGCTTGGATGGATATGTTTCCCCCAAACCTGTATGTACCTTTCAGCATTAATGGTGCCTTCACAGATGTGTAAGTTACCCATGCCATTGGCACTAACACAGCCCAATACCATCACAGATGCTGGCTTTTGAACTTTGCGTCCATAACAGTCCGGATGGTTCTTTTCCTCTTTGGCCCGGCGGACACGGCGTCCAAAATTTCCCAAAAACTCTTTGAAATGTGGACTCGTCAGACCACAGAACACTTTTCCACTTTGCATCAATCCATCTTAGATGACCTCGGGCCCAGAGAAGCCAGCGGTGTTTCTGGGTGTTGTTGAGAAATGGCTTTTGCTTTGCATAGGAGAGTTTCAAGTTGCACTTACGGATGTAGCGCCAAACTGTATTTGACATTGGTTTTCTGAAGTGTTCCTGAGCCCATGTGGTGATATCCTTTACACATTGATGGCGGTTTTTGATGCAGTGCCGCCTGAGGGAGTGAAGGTCACGGGCATTCAACGTTGGTTTTCGGCCTTGCCGCTTAGGTGCGGTGATTTCTCCAGATTCTCTGAACCTTTTGATGATATTATGGAGCGTGGATGATGAAATCCCTAAATTCCTTGCAATTGTACGTTGAGGAACTTTGTCCTTAAACTGTTCGACTATTTTCTAACGGACTTGTTCACAAAGAGGTGAACCTCGCCCCATCTTTGCTTGTGAATGACTGAGCAATTCACGGAAGCTCCTTTTATACCCAATCATGGCACCCACCTGTTCCCAATTAGCTTGTTCACCTGTGGGATGTTCCAAACAGATGTTTCATGAGCATTCCTAAACTTTCTCAGTCATTTTTGTTACCTGTCCCAGCTTTTTTGGAACATGTTGCAGCCATAAAATTATAAGTTAATGATTATTTGCTAAAAACAATAAAGTTGATCAGTTTGAACATTAAATATCTTGTTTTTGTAGTGTATTCAATTAAATATAGGTTCAACATGATTTGCAAATCATTGTATTCTGTTTTTATTTATGTTTAACACAATGTCCCAACTTCACTGGAATTGGGGTTGTAAGATCGTTCAAATGTCCAAATAGATCACAGTCATGTCTTATTTATTGAATAAATCTATGAAATATACTTTTACTTTTAATGTTCCATGTCTTGAGATGATACACACCAAGTTTGAAGCGAATTGTTAGCCGCGAATGCCATCTTGAGAGTTAACCACACTGTTAAAATGTTAGCGGTGGCCCTGAGGTGTGTTAACTTTAACGTCAAGTTAACAGCTGGTTAAAGTTAACTGAGTTTTGGACAACAAGATAACGGTGCCGTTAAAGTTAACGGTTGGTTAAGTCTACTTAACCAGTGGTTAAAAAATAACCGAGTTTTGAACAACCGGGCCCAGGTGGATAGAAGGCAACAAGCGAGATATCACTACCCGCCTCGCCGTGCACGTTGAAGCTTTTGTTTCAAGCTCGCTAGCTTAGTTTAGCTCGCTAGCTGCTAACATAGCACATTCGCTCAGTAGAGATCAAGTGCGAGTGTAAATTGTTTTGAATGTGATTGTGTGAAAATGTGTACAGTAGAATTGCTGAGAGTGTTGCTAAATGTGCGAACAAGTGTGGCCGTCAAAACAATATTTGTAGCTTTTGAAAGAATATGAGGGGGAAACAAAAGAGGAGATCGCGCGATAATGCCAACTACTGGACGCTGTTTTCAAGCCTCACGCTGTGTAACAAAGAGCAGGTTTGTTCACCTGTTTACCTATTTGTATTAACACTATTCATAAAGGCTTTTCCTTGTGGAAACCTCACAGTGCTTCGTTTCTAGCCATTAATATTTGACAGTTAAGAACAGGACTTTGGGTCCAGCCAGGGACCCCTTTCAGTGGAGACAAGTAATAATAATTGTAAAATCAAAAATCTCTTTTTGAGGAAAAAATGGCACAACCATACTGTCAAATCATAGCTGAAATAAGTTGCTGTTTTCCTCTTTGTTTTATTGCAAAGCAATACAGGTACATCAGGAAAATCTTTATAATAATATATTTTACCTGATTCCCTGACAAGAAACAACAGAAATCTAGGAAATCACACAGCTGCCAACCTAGAAAAATTCACTTCCAGAACATCCATCCATCCATTTTCTTTACCTATCCCAGCTATCTTCGGGCAGGAGGCGGGGTACACCCTGAACCGGTCGGCAGCCAATCGCAGGGCACATAGAAACAAACAACCATTCGCACTCACATTCACACCTACGGGCAATTTAGAGTCTTCAATCAACCTACCACGCATGTTTTTGGGATTTGGAAGGAAACCTGAGTGCCCAAAGAAAACCCACCCAGGCACGGGGAGAATATGCAAAGTCCATACAGGCGGGGCCAACATTTGAACCCCGGTCCCCGGAACTGTGAGGCAGATGTGCTAACCAGTCTCCACGGTGCCAGCACTTCCAGAACAATTTGTCCAAATTTGTCTCAATTTCCATATTTTAAAAGGTTTGTCAAGAATATTACCGTGGGACAGTCATAATCATAATCTTTAATAAATTATGGCTTCAATATTTGTCATTTCAATGTTTTTATTACATCAAATTATCAATATATGAGAGTTCGACGTGCCATCATCAAAAATATCTGTCCATGGATTAATTCGTCTTTGACAATTCTGTCTTTTAAAGTCTTATGTCTATCAAATCAGATTAATTCGATTTCAAACATCAAAATTAAAATTCTGCCCTATTTTGTTGCTGATATATTGAATTGGATAGGTTATGTATGGACAATAGTTTTGGTTTCTATTTGGTGCAGTGTACATCTAGTACATGTCTTCTCTTGCATGCTATTTATATTACATATTTATATTCCCTATCTCCACAATTGTTGCTGAAAAGATGCAAATTTCCCCATTGTAGGACTAATAAAGATTATCTTATTTTACGAATATTTAGTACTAATGTCCTTTTAACCTGCCCACATTCTGAAGTGACATATGCAGTGACGTGGTAATTTCCGGTTCAGACACGGCATCCTGTGTGGAGGTGTATTATTTTTATATTTATATCTCTGAACAAGTATTAATTGGCCTATTTTTTCAAAATTGGTTACTTTCAGCGAAAACGCGGTTCAACAACAAAAACAAGTGTACCGTATCACCAAATCACTTCAGTGTTTTGCGAATGCATTACACGATAGTTTAGCAATTAGCGTGGCTTTGACATCGTCTTTCCCTATCCACTCCTCATCCTCCCTTCATGAAACTGTAAGAAGCATGGTAAGAAGTGTAGCTTATTCGCACCATGAGGGCGATGACTTACAATACATTAATACCGTACACAAAAGAGAACTTTCGCCTTGTGGCTTGGCAGACCAGGGTCGTAATAAAATAGCGTGCACCAAGTAGCTATGCAATGTGAATGGATTTTTTTTTCCAATATCTGGAACAATCAGTATTACGCAACGAGTCAACGTTCAGTGATATCCGTAACAAAATACGGGCGTTCCGTTACATTTGGCAGGTCTGGGTATTTATTTCCCAGTCACACTGGTTACATTTTTGGCGAAAAAGTTACTGAATCGATTTACACACACGGAATCGCTTCGAGCTATCATTCTAAATGAACCAATATTGTCCCTGAATCAAATTGGCAACCACAAATCTTGATAGGAATCGAATTAAAACGAATCGTTACAACGCTACTTATCAGATATAAATATGACATACTTTGTTTTTGATGTAAATCTGTCACTTTATTGTCTTAAAAATAAAAAAATAAAATACATACCTGTCATGAAGTTTAGTTACAATTTGACCAACTATCACTGAGGTAAACAGTGACGCTAACCTAGATTGCATGTGTCTGTGGGTTTCATTGTGACAGATGAAGTTAGACGTCGCAGTTGTTGTGTTTCTAATCCTTAAGTTGCAAACCTTGCATGTTCCTTTTGTCTTTTTCTCGATTTACCAAAAAATAGTCCATGATCCTTGCTTAATGATGTGGCAACTGGACTCTGCCTCATTGTTGGCTGGGGTTGCCAGATTTGCGTCGCACAAATTATAACTTTTCTTTCAAAAACAAAAGGCACACTGTACTGAAAATTCTGATTTTCAAATGTAAACAGGATAACTTGTCAAGCCATATAGTTCACGTCAAAGTCAAGAAGAGTCTTTCATATGTTTGAACTAAACAAGTCACAAGTCCTAAAATAGGCGACTCGAGTCTGACTCAAGTCAAGTCATGTGACGAGTCCCCCACCTCTGGTTTCCACCATCTTTCCAACGGACGAGCTCCATCCGTTTAAGAATTGTAGCACATTGTGTCAAAAAACCTTATGGCCCAGGTATCAATTAATTAAAGTAAATTTGGTACCCTTATAGCTTGTGTCGAAAGACAGACCTTGTGTACTGTACCAAACTAAACCAAATTGTGCAGCTTGTTCGAAACGGTCAAACCCCTGGAACATTTTGGTAATTTTGTGCATGACCGAGTGAGATGTCAGAAAATCTGGTGAGATTTCAGCTCAGTGAGCATCTCAAGGGTTAACCCCACTCGTGTGTTTTGGTTTGTCTTTGGCTTGTTTGTATTTTTGTATGTGTGTGCAATGCCACAAGAGGTAGAAGAGAAAAGGTGCAATGATGACTATAGAACAGGAAGTGGAAATTGTCACTAGGCTCTGCTCAAACCCTATGACGGAATCTACCTGGTTCAATTTTGGCAGGAATCGGGTGAATTCCTTTGAAGGAGTACATTGATGTATGAGCTTGAGAAATGGCCCAAATTAGAGAAAAATTGCGTACTGTCATGCATGCGGGTTTTCATCTCAACCGGAATCACTGGTGGTGGGTGCGAGTATTTTCTAACACTCCAGGAGGTGTTTTTATCTTTCTTGCCGAATCATTGAACTTTTCTGCCACATTTTGCTTTAAATTTAGTGGCAATTGGGTGAACCTCTAAGCAGGAGTTTGGACAGTCCAATCCACCAAAAATCAACACCTTTAAACCAAAATGGCCAACTACCAGCATGTTTCATCTTAGGTTGTTCTTTATTGATTTTCATGTGTCCTGTCATGATGAACATGCATGCTGGTTTTCGTGTCAATTGGAAGCAATGCTGGAGGATACGATGACATATTTACAGTGCTTTTTAGACGTTCTCGTTTGGCGAAAGCATCCTGGTAGGCAACTGCTCTTTTTCTGGCTAATGCTGAGGCCACAAAAGTTTAAAGTAAAGTTTTAGAAAAAGCAAGACACTGTGCTTGTGTGCAAAACAAAGAAAGAAAGAGGAGGACTCTCTGACTGAGCAGACCTGGCAGGCCTGGGGAGCCTCCCTCGGACTGCTGTCAGCTGGGAGCGTGGCGAGGGCAATCAACTGACACAACAAAGCTACATGGGTGGCACTAGCCCAGCAGGGGGCAGCCTCGCCTCCTGCCCCACCATATCACGCTGTGCCGCCCCTGGAGGGAAAGTGTATATTTTTAAAAAGGCTTGAGCCCCCAAGGTGACGGACTAACAACCATGTCGACAGTCCACTTGGCCTGCGGGCCCGAAGATACTTTAATGGAGATGAAACAAGATGAGGTCGCTCGGCTCCCCGCCGCGTGAAATGACGTGTGGTGTTTTTTGATTACTAACATGCAAGGTTTTATTTTGAGTAATCACACTTATTTCTACTCTGCTCTGCAAGGACAGCCTTAAGAGTCAATAAAACGTGCAGCCAGTAGCTAAAACAGGTACTTGAATCATTGCATATCATTCCGGTGGCAGTGCTGTTTTATATAGAAAAGCAAACTGGAAAAGAGGTAGTAAAAGTCAGCATTTACCGGCAATGTGAAAGGGGCCAAAGGATCCGGCCCACCTGAATTCTGTCTCTGATACTAGCTCTGAAGGCAGAAAATTCCTGGGTCGACTTCATCCCCCCATTCCAGACTTGTGCCGTTTATACAAATCAGCAACATTTTTAAAAAAGTCGTCTTTTACATGCTGTGTGAAAGGGGGCCAACACCGCATTGATGCCATTTTTACAGAACAGCAACGTGGAAGAAAAGCTGCCCTTTTCAACCTTGTATTCGGGTTGCTGTTTACAGGTTAGTGTCAAAGGCGCACAGTCCCACCTCTGTGACAGCTCTGATAATACCTCAGAAAGTGAAAAATAACAAGGATTACTTCATCCACCCCATTCTGTGTCGGTGACATTTATACAGAACAGACCATAGAAAAAAAAAACATTTTGTAGGCAGTGAAAAAGAGCCCACAGGCTCCATCACACCTCGTGACGGTTCTGATACCAACGCCGGCGGCATAACTTTCCTTGGTCGACTTCATACCCCCCCATTCTTTATTGGAGCCTATTATAACTGAAAGAGGTCTCAGTTCCGGTATCCCCTCTCTGAGACCGAGGAAGTGGAAAATTCCTGGGTCGACCCATTCTGTGTCAGTGCCATTTATACAGACAGTGACGTGGAAAAAAGTTGGCCTTCAGATTTTTCCATTTTCTGAGGTAGGATCCGAGAAAGTGCCCATGACCCCTTTCACACTGTCTGAAAACACTGTTTTTGTTTTTGTTTTGCTGCTCTGTATAAACAGTATTGACACAAAATGTGGAGCAAAGTCTACCAGGAATTCTCCACTTACTGAGGTAATATTAGTGCATCATAGGCTACGTTCAAACTGAAGGGCATAATGCCCAATTCGGATTTGTTGTTAAATCCAATCATATTACAAAAACAAATGTGACTTCTATTGTGGACCGAACGAGTCACGCATGTGCACAAAACTTGAGGTCACATTGCACATGCGCACAAACATGTGGCGCAGTGTTTACGGAAATAAATATGGCCCCTTGCGTAGGTTTCGTCATGACGCCTTTGTGGCAACTTCAAGGATATTGTGCAACCGGAGCCAATAGTTCTAGAGCATCCTTTCAGCACTGTCTGTTTTTTGCTTTTGTGGCGTGTCTGTTTTGTCGTACAATTGTCACCTTTTGATGATGTATGGGTGAGATGAGTGCGACGGGAGAATCCAGACTCCACTCGCATGGGATACATATTCGATTTATATCCGCATACGAAAGAGGCCTGGGTCAGATATTGAAAAAATCTGATTTGTATTGTTCACATTGACATGAAAAAAAAAAAAATTCAGATACATGTCACATTTAGCAAAAAAATCTTGAACTGACCTGCAGTGAGAACAAAGCCATAGATGCCTGTAAACGATGACCCAGATTAGGGCTGCACGATATTGGGGGAAAAATGACATTGCGATTTTTTGTAACCCTGCAATATATATTGCAATTTGGGGAAAAAAACAACAACAAAAAGAGGATAACATACTCGTGCCATGTGAAATACAGCACACATTTTTCTTTTTCCCTCTATGTATTGTTTGATAGTTTATAATGGGTTTTGCTTGATGCATGTTCCTTGTTGGCTGTTTTTTGAAGATTAAATATTATTTTTTTGAGACTCCCGCACTCCTGCCTTGCCTCTCTGCTTCCCTGCACTTGGGTCCTCCATGTTCTTGCCTTGCGTTCCTCGCCTTCGCCCAAACCACGAACGTGACAGAGATGCTCAATTGGGTTTAAGTCAGGGCTTTGGCTGGGTCCTTCAAGAACAGTCACGGAGTTGTTGTGAAGCCACTCCTTCGTTAGTTTAGCTATGTGCTTAGGGTCATTGTCTTGTTCGAAGGTGAACCTTCGGCCCAGTCTCAGGTCCTGAACACTCTGTAAAAGATTTTTGGTCCAAGATATCCCTGTACTTGGCCGCATTCATCTTTCCTTCGATTGCAACCAGTCGTCCTGTCCCTGCAGCTGAAAAACACCCCCACAGCATGATGTTCCGCGGCCATGTGCTTCACGGAAACCTGGCTTTGCGACGCTGTACCCGATGGCGCAGTTATGCTTCCCGGTTTCCACATTCATCGAGCGGACCGCGACATGGAATCATCGGGGAAAACAAAGGGCGGCGGGATATGCCTCTATATCAACGAAAAATGGTGTACGGACGTCACGGTCCTCAGCACACACTGCAAAACCATTCTACTCGCCACGTGAGTTTGCATCATTCATCCTGACTGCAGCCTACATCCCGCCTCAAGCTAACACGAACGCCGCACTGCTAACGCTCGCCGAACAAGTCAACGAAATTGAAAAAAAAACACCCGGACTCACCCCTCATTATTCTCGGGGACTTTAACAAAGCTAAACTCAACCACGAACTCCCTAAATACAAGCAGCACATCGACTGTCCTACCAGGGAAAATAATACTTTAGACCACTGCTACACTACGGTAAAAAACACATACTGTGCTATTCCTCGTGCAGCCCTGGGCTCGTCTGATCACTGCTTAATTCACTTAATACCGACGTACAGGCAAGAACTTAAATGGGCGAAGCCTACAGTGAAAACAGTGAAAAAGTGGACAAATGAAGCCAAGATGGAACTTCAAAGCTGCACAGACTGGAGTGTCTTTGAAAATTCAGCTGGCAGCCTGGATGAATATACGGACACTGTCACATCCTATATCAGTTTCTGTGAAGAGGTTTGTGTACCAACAAAATCTTTTCGCACATTCAACAACAACAAGCTTAAGCAGCTTCGGCAAGCTAAGGAGGACGGGTATCAAAGCGGGGACAGGGCCCTGTATAATCGAGCTAGAAACCAGCTGACTAAAGAAATTAACATTGCAATAAGAAACTATGCAGCAAAGTTGGAAAAACAGTTTAGTGCAAACGACTCTAAATCAGTCTGGCATGCATTCCAATCGCTGACTAATTACAAGCGACGATCCCCCCAAGCTGAGAACAATAGCACACTAGCCAACGACTTGAATACCTTCTACTGCACATTTGAAAAGGACACTTTCACACCACACACCCACCCGGCCGCACCCGCGACCACAATCACACACCTGACTTCTGCGTTAACCATTCATGAACAGGATGTGAGACGCATCTTCAAACAACAAAAGATTAACAAAGCGGCAGGCCCGGACCATGTGTCCCCATCCTGCCTCAAAGTCTGCGTGGACCAGCTCGCTCCAATCTTCACTCAGATCTTCAATAGATCTCTGGAACTGTGCGAAGTTCCATCCTGTTTCAAACGCTCCACCATCATCCCAGTCCCCAAGAAACCTGCAATCTCGGGTCTGAATGACTACAGGCCTGTCGCTTTGACATCTGTGGTCATGAAGTCCTTTGAACGTCTCGTGCTGGACCACCTCAAGAGTGTCACAGGTCCCCTGCTGGACCCCCTGCAGTTTGCCTACCAAGCAAACAGATCTGCGGATGATACAGTCAACATGGGACTGCACTTCACCCTAGAACACCTCGACAGTGCAGGGACCTACGCGAGGATCCTGTTCGTGGACTTCAGCTCAGCGTTCAACACCATCATCCCTGAACACCTTTCATCCAAGCTTCTCCAGCTCACCGTCTCACCTGCCATCTGCCAGTTGATTTACGGCTTTCTGACGGGCAGGACACAGCAGGTGAGGCTGGGGGAGGCAACCTCATCCACACGCAGCATCAGCACTGGGGCGCCCCAAGGTTGTGTCCTCTCTCCGCTGCTCTTCTCTCTCTACACGAACGACTGCACCTCAGCGAACCAGACTGTCAAACTCCTGAAGTTTGCAGATGACACCACTGTCATCGGCCTCATCAAGGACGGTGACGAGTCTGCATATCGACAGGAAGTGGAGCGGCTGGAGCTGTGGTGCGGCCGACACAACCTGGAGCTGAACACGCTCAAGACTGTAGAGATGATCGTGGACTTCAGGAGGCATCCTTCGCCACAGCTGCCCCTCACGTTGTCCAGCCGCCTTGTGTCAACCGTCGAGACCTTCAAGTTCCTGGGAATTACAATCTCTCTGGACCTGAAGTGGGCGACTAACATCAACTCCGTCCTCAAAAAGGCCCAGCAGAGGATGTACTTCCTGCGGCTTCTGAGAAAGCACGACCCTACCACCGGAGCTGCTGAGACAGTTCTACACAGCGGTAGTCGAATCAGTCCTGTGTTCTTCCATCACAGTCTGGTTTGGTGCTGCTACAAAAAAGGACAAACTCCGACTGCAACGGACAATCAAAACTGCTGAAAGGATTGTCGGTACCCCCCTACCCACCCTTGAGGACTTGCACGCTGCCAGAACTAAGACAAGGGCGTGCAAAATCCTCTCTGACCCTCCGCACCCCGGTCACCAGCTCTTCCAGCTCCTTCCCTCAGGTAGGCGCTACTGCTCAATGCAAACTAGAACTAGTAGACATTCCAACAGCTTCTTCCCTCTTGCGATCAACTTCTTAAACACCTAACCTATAATTCCATTACAACAAGGTGGCAATTTTTTTTTGACTTGAGTTCGTTGTCACATTTCTGTGGGGCCAATTATGTATTACTCGTGCACTCACTGTCGTTGTCTCGCCATGCTGCACTATTTGCATATACTGGCCACTCATGCCAGAGTAGCATCTGCTCCATTTGCACACTGATTGAGGAGTATCTGTAACATTTGCACAACCAACATTGTCCCAGATTATCGCACTACTCGTCACTTTAAACCGCATACACTCCTTGAAGTCTCAGCGCCCCTTGCACAATGGTCATTGCACCGGTCTATTGCAATATTAGTTATTTGAACTGCTTTAAGTGCTAGAGGACTCTGCATCTTTTTGCACAATTGTTTTTTGTCAATATCTCTGTCTCCAAAGTGGTCTGTAAATTGACTGTCTGTTGTACTAGAGCGGCTCCAACTACCGGAGACAAATTCCTTGTGTGTTTTGGACATACTTGGCAAATAAAGATGATTCTGATTCTGATTCTGACCATTATTCACTGTTAGGACTGTATTGGACAGGTGATGAGCAGTGCCTAGTTTTCTCCACACATACCGCTTAGAATTAAGGCCAAAAAGTTCTATCTTGGTCTTATCAGACCAGAGAATCTTATTTCTCACCATCTTGGAGTCCTTCCTTGTTTTTTTAGAAAACTCCATGCAGGCTTTCATGTGTCTTGCACTGAGGAGAGGCTTCCGTCGGGCCACTCTGCCATATGGCCCCGACTGGTGGAGGGCTGCAGTGATGGTTGACTTTCTAGAACTTTCTCCCATCTCCCGACTGCATCTCTGGATCTCAGCCACAGTGATCTTTGGGTTTTTCTTTACCTCTCTCACCAAGGATCTTCTCCCCTGATTGCTCAGTTTGGCCGAACGGCCAGCTCTAGGAAGGGTTCTGGTCGTCCCAAACGTCTTCCATTTAAGGATTATGGAGGCCACTGTGCTCTTAGGAACCTTAAAGTCCAGCAGAATTTTTTTTGTAACCATGGCCGGATCTGTGCCTTGCCTCAATTCTGTCTCTGAGCTCTTCAGGCAGTTCCTTTGACCTCATGATTCTCATTTGTTCTGACATGCACTGTGAGCTGTAAGGTCTTGTATAGACAGGTGTGGGGCTTTCGTAATCAAGTCCAATCAGTATAATCAAACAGCTGGACTCCAATGAAGGTGTAGAACCATCTCAAGGATGATCAGAAGTGGACAGCACCCAAGCTAAATATATGAGTGTCACAGGAAAGGGTCTGAATACTTATGGCTGTGTGAGATTTCAGTTTTTCTTTTCTAATAAATCTGCAAAAAATTCAACAATTCCGTTTTTTTCTGTCAATATGGGGTGCCGTGTGTCCAAGTAAATTAAAAGAAAAAAATGAACTTCAATGATTTTAGCAAATGGCTGCATTATAACAAAGAGTGAAAATTTTAAGGGGGTTTGAATACTTTCCGTACCCACTGTATATAATTTGCCAGTCTCGTCGTATCTACATCTGCTTGTAATCAATATATCAGTCAAACTAAAAAAAAACCTTTGGCATTTTATTTTATTGTCAAGTAACACAAAACTAAACAAATGTATGACTGCTGATATGTGCAGTTGTGCTGATAAGTTTGCATACCCCGGCAGAATTTGTGAAATATTATTATTTAATATGACTGATGATTGAACAAGGACCATCTCATTATTTTCTTTATGTAATGTTTTGTTTAATGATTGTGCATTTCTGAAAAGCCTTACAGTTTAATTTGAATCCCATTAAAAATAAAATGAAATGTGTTTTGCCTGATCCTTCATATTTTCTTTAAAGAATTCTTACAAATTCTGCCCAGGTAATCAAACATATGAGCACAACTGTGTAATGTTCTCTCATTTACTAAATAAAAGTATCCATTTCAGAATAAGAGCAAATAAATAAAAAGAGAAAGTTAAGTGTTCAAATAAAGTGCTTCAGAAAAAGAAAAATGTTTGACTCACCTTTTCTGTTTGGGATCTTGACACATTTTACATATTCTAATTTACCAAATCTTGACACCAGAACCATTTTAGAGGTTATGTACGATCAAAACATTTATGTTTTGCTTCATAATGGCGTTTCACATATAAGCACTTTTAATATACCGGTAAGTGCTCCCACTGGAGACCTCACATTGAGAAGTATGCCTGTGAATATTCTCATTATTCCAGGTCATTTCATTCTCAGGGCATTGAACCGATCGCAACTGGACAGTTCTGTTTGTCTTGGAAGACGTTTAGCCTCTCATCCGAGCAGGCTTCATCAGTTCACGCAACAAGACATAAGACGCACTAGCCTGTGTTTGTCTGGAAGACGCAACTATTTATGCTCCAATTTAGAGGCATGCCCCACACCACGTATGGAATCATTCTTTTGGAATGCAAAAAAGGGAGAGAGCTGTTAAGCCGCCTGGCCGAGAGGCCATTGTCAGTCCACCGGAGTAGTTGGGTGGAAACTCCCTCATTGATATTCCATTCAGTTGTAAAGTGGTCGTGGAGTCATCTAATGGCCAAGGAGGCCGTGCTGTTTGTTGGAGGTAGAATTATTAAATTTCTTGGAATGGCCGAAAGGACGGCATTGTAAGTAGGAGATAGGCGATGTCTTAACCCCCCTCCTGTCAAGTGATGATTTTTCCACCTTTGTGAATATGGTCTTTCTCACTCCTCTTTCAAACGATTCCCTTTGAGAAGTACAAAACAAAAATGACTGGCTGTTCCATTTTAAGCGCCATTTGTTCCAGATGTTCTCTCCCTTTATCGGTCTTTTTCTGACCTTTCTACTCAAATATCACACCGAGTCTCTTTCTCTCTCCCCTGCTACATTTCTCCTCGTGTTTGTCTGGTCTGGACCCAATCAGTGATTACCACCTGAGATGCTGAATTGATTGGTTGAAGGGGATGGTTGAACTCGCGTACTGTGATTGGTCAGTACGGTTCGCCACTACCGTCACGCCTGTAATGCTGTGCCGCTTAAAATAGAAGCGCCCCATATGTCTTGTATCATGACCATTCTTTTTTTTGTCTATGGTGTGGGTCCGTCAATTAGCAGACAGTCGTTGTTTAATTATGTTTTACGTGGCAGTTTTACAGTAAACAACAGTTGTGAGTAACAAATACAAAATCTTGAAGCAAGAACGTTTTTCCTCTTATTTGGATAATGTTTTGCGAGCACTATTCAAAGTACGATTGTGATTGGTTGAATGATGTGCGCAGTGCAATGTTTTGCAAGCACTATTAAAAGTACTATTGTGATTGGTGGAATGATGTATGAGTGCATGTTGGGTACCAGAATTCTTTACCCCCAACATTGTCAGTACCTTTGTGATGTGACTATTGCACATTTGCATATGGCGACGACGATGATACTACTACTGAAGGTGATGGACAGCTTTCAGTAGCAATAATGGGTAATGAAGACAGCATCACTATCTTGGCTTATATCGACTTAAATACAAAAAAAAAATAATAATAATAATCCCTACTGCCGAGCTTGATTCCTCTCGACTGGATCGCTTTGGTCCACGGGACAAATCTGACAGGCCGCCTTTAAAAAGACAAAGCCATCAAGTATTCATTTATGTGCGCCCGCGGTCCAGTCAATTGAGACAGACAGCCACTGAAGAATTCATTAAAGGAGGTGAAAGAATTGTTAAGTGTATCACATTTAAACTGAGGGCAAACAAGAAAAGAGGGTTGCAGCCTCAAACAACGGCACACAAAGACAGAGAGAATATCAAAAGTCGTCCTCAGTGATGCCACTTTAAATACAGATACAACATGTTCCCTACAAACCACAAACACTGAGCCATTTCATCATTCTCTTCTTTTTCCTCACCAAAAGTTGGAAAATGACATTCAACATCAAAGTTGTGGCACACTTGCCTGTCTCCAGGATGCGTCGGTGGAGCAGCCCAGGATGCAGAAAGGCTTCATCCTTGCACGAGCGGATCTGCGTGCCGACCAGCTCCGAGTTGGTGGCGAGTATGCGGGCGCTCTCCTCGTTCAGGTTGACACCCGCCATGGAGGCCACGTCGTTGATGTCGTCATCGTCCCTGCGAAAAATGTGAAAAGGCCAGGCTATTCAACCACACTCAACCAATAAATTTCTACGCACGCCCACGTCTATGCCTTCTGTGACACTTCCAGTCTCTCAGTGTCCCTGTTGCAACCTGCTGGTGACACTTTGTGACACTCCAAGCTCAAAGGCCACTTCCCTCAAAGGAAACATCTGGTTTGAAGCCTCGCAATGGTGAGCTACTGTTGATCGATTATTAGGTGTCGTCTTGGTCTCAAGATGTGAAAATGTGAACAGCATGATGAAGACGACTGTTTGAATACCAATTCTAAATGAACCAGGAACGATATTGGTTGATTCATTAAAAAAAATTTTTAAAAATCATGAATTTTGCCATTCAGCTTCTTGTTGAACAGCTAGATGTGCAAAAAGTACTGAAGCACTTAACAGTTGGACACATGCATTCAAAAGTTCAGAGAGTGTCAAATGAAGTTCACCTGTAAAAGTTATAGTGCATTATAGGTTTATCTGGAAATTTCAGCAGCCAAGACCTGCCAAACATCCCTAACGTTTTGTGAGTAGAGTATGTAAACAAAGACAATTTAGTCATCAATTAAGCTAACCTACATACTGTATTTGTAAACAAAGAACATTTTGAGTTTGATGAAGATCACATTTCCTATAATAAACAAAGACAATTTAGTCTTCCGATAAGATAACGTGGTTTTGTAAACCTTAAAGACAGTTTAGTCTTCGATAACAATAATGTGTTTTTGTTAATAAACTAGATTCCATAAATACACTTTCAAGTATAATGCGCACCCACAAAATTGACTCCAAAAATCAAAACTCTTCTTCCTATGTATAATGTGCACCCATGACTTTCTATCCATTGATACATTTATATGCAATGAATGTTAGTGATGATCCCCTCCAAATTTGTTTATTCAAATTACCGTAATTTCTCGTGTATAATGCGCATCCATTAATAATACGCAACCCCAAAGTTGACCTGAAAATTCTGGAAAACCCTCCTACCTATGTACAATACATTTTTACAATGCACGATTTTGTTTCTACCCAGATGCTCAAAACGTGAAGTATTATCTGTATTTTGTTAGTTTTCTCAAATAATTATTCTGAAGTTAAGCACTTTATTTGAAGACGTAATACTTTCTTTTTATTTACTTGCTGTTATTTAGAAATTCTCAGCCCTACTTTTATTTACTAAATGAGAAAACACACAGTTGTGCTCATGTTTGATTACCCAGGCAGAATTTGTAAGATGGATACAATTATTTGAAGAAAACATGAACGACCAGGCGAAACACATTGAATTTTATTTTAATGGTACTGTCAAGCATTTCAGAAAAGCATTATCCTTAAGCAAACCATAACCATAAAAAAAATTAATGATGGTTGTTGTTCAGTCATCAGTCGTATTTAAAAAAAAAAAAAAAAAAAAAAAAAAAATTTCACAAATTCTGCCAGGGTATACAAACTTATGAGCACACCTGTACATATATGCAGTCATACGTACCCCTGTACGGCATGGTGACTGGTTATAGCGTCTGACTCACAGTTCTGAGGACCGGGGTTCAGTCCCCGGCCCCGCCTGTGTGGAGTTTACATGATCTCCCCGTGCCTGTGTGGGTTTTCTCCGGGCACTCCGGTTTCCTCCCACATCCCAAAAACATGCATGGTAGGTTAATTGAAGTCTCTAAATTGCCCCGAAGTGTGAATGTGAGTGTGAATGGTTGTTTGTTTATGTGTGCCCTGCGATTGGCTGGCAACCAGTTCAGGGTGTACACCGCCTCCTGCCAGATGATAGCTGGGATAGGCTCCAGCACACCCGCGAACCTTGTGAGGATAAGCGGCTCAGAAAGTCGATGGATGGATGGATGGATGGATGGATGGCCGTACCTCTGTCATATTGGAATGAAAGTGTAGGCTACACCTTTTTCATAACCTCAAGGTGGCAGTGGTATATTAGAATGAAAGTGTACACCTTTCCCATAACCTCTAGATGGCGGTGGCATATTGGAATAAAAGTGTAGTGTGATGGCGCCATACATTTAGAAAAAAGTTTTCTTCCATGTTCCCCTATACCTATGTATAATGCGCACTATTGACTTTTGACAATTTTTTGGGGGGGAAATGTGCATTATACAAGAGAAATTGCGGTAAGTCAGATCAATAATATTATTAATACTAAAGTTTACTTGTTCTTTAGTATTGTATATATTACTGTTGCGGACCCTAGTGTTTAGTTTTAACACTGCGGGTTTGCGGAGGTATAACCCCAATTCCAATGAAGTTGGGACGTTGTGTTAAACATAAATAAAAACAGTATACAATGATTTGCAAATCATGTTCGACCTATATTTAATTGAATGCAATACAAAGACAAGATATTTAATTTTCAAACTGATAAACTTAATTGTTTTTAAGCAAATAACCATTAACTTAGAATTTTATGAATGCAAAACATTCCAAAAAAGCTGGGACAGGGTCATGTTTACCATTGTGTTACATCACCTTTTCTTTTAACAACATTCAATAAACGTTTGGAAACTGAGGACACTAATTGTTGAAGCTTTGTAGGTGGAATTCTTTCCCATTGTTGCTTGATGTACAGCTTCAGCTGTTCAACACTCCGGGGTCTCCGTTGTTGTATTTTACGCTTCATTATGCGCCACACATTTTCAATGGGAGACTGCAGGCAGGCCAGTCTAGTACCCGCACTCTTTTACTACGAAGCCACGCTGTTGTAACACGTGTAGAATGTGGTTTGGCATTGTCTTACTGAAATAAGCAGGGCGTCCATGAAAAAGACGTTGCTTGGATGGAAGCATATGTTTCTCCAAAACCTGTATGTACCTTTCATCATTAATGGTGCCTTCACAGATGTGTAAGTTACCCATGCCATTGGCACTAACATAGCCCCATACCATCACACATGCTGGCTTTTGAACTTTGCGTCCATAACAGTCTGGATGGTTCTTTTCCTCTTTGGCCTGGAGGACACGACCTCCACAATTTCTAAAAACAATTTGAAAGGTGGACTCATCGGACCACAGAAGACTTTTCCACTTTGCATCAGTCCATCTTAGATGAGCTCGGGCCCAGAGAAGCCGGCGGCGTTTCTGTGTGTTGTTGATAAATGGCTTTTGCTTTGCATAGTAGACTTTCAAGTTGCACTTACGGATGTAACTGCCTGAGGGATCGAAGGTCACGGGCATTCAATGTTGATTTTCGGCCTTGCCGCTTACATGCTGTGATTTCTCCAGATTCTCTGAACCTTTTGATGATATTATGGACCGTAGATGATGAAATCCCTAAATTCCTTGCAATTCTACGTTGAGGAACATTGTCCTTAAACTGTTTGACTATTTTCTCACGCACTTGTTCACCAAGACGTGGACATCACCCCATCTTTCCTTGTGAATCACTGAGTAATTCAGGGAAGCTCCTTTTATACCCAATCACGGCACCCACCTGTTCCCAATTAGCCTGTTGCCTAGCACAGTTGTATAGTTGTTAAAATCCTGTTTTATGTCAGACCCCCAATACCATAAATAGTTAACAGATCTTATGTGTATTTATCTGCTCTCTGCAGCTTTTGTTGTGTCATAATTATTTTTGTATTATCTTGCACCGGGAGTGAACGTGTTATCCAGGCACATGACCTCTCTAGCTTTCAGTATATTGTGCAATATACTCCCGCGTGGGAGGTGGAAAACAACTCCTTAAAGCTGTAGTGTTAAAACTAAACACTAGGGTGCATCACAGCCTTAATACTTTCACACAATATAGGAGTAGATGAATGATATTTTAAATGTTAACCTAAATATGATATAAACGTAAAAATCACAAGATTTAAAACTAATTGACAGCTATTTGAGAACTATATACAATTATACCTCATTTTACTATGAAGGAATTTTCTAACTTTTATTATACTTATATGCACTATCGACGTTTGAAGATTTTTTGGGGGGGGGGGGACAAATTGCGCCTTACACGTGAAATTACAGTAATTTTGAGTCCATAGTGAAGCTAAAGTGTGATTTTGTCGTGTCTTTAATGAACATAGCCTCCGTGTCAAATGTCAAGTGAAACAGAGCTTAGGCAGCATTGTAGACTAGTGGTTAGCATGTTTGCTTCACAGTCACGGGATCCAGGATACAATCTCTGGGTACCCTGTCTTTCTCCCACATTTCAAAAACATGCATATTGGGTTCATTCAAGACTTAGACTCTCTCTCGTCTTAAGCTCCAGCTCATCCGCAACCCTAACAAGCACTACAGAAAATGAATGGATGGGAAATGGTCCTGGCCTGAATTAGCCTTAGCAATGACGCACTGTGGTTGCAGGACTGGCCCAGAGCGATCAATCGGGAGATTTCATGGACTTTTGCTTTGATGAGTGCAAAAAAACCCAAAATGAACCGCAGAACTCCCAGCGCGTGGCTCTTTGCCACTTCTTGATGGTCCGCCATTTTACACATTGTCGGCAAACTCAATATGAAACTTGACACTGCAGCAGGAGGTTGACAAAGACCATTAGAGCACACCTCCACCTTCTTGTGTTTCTCCTCCAAGCACTCTAATTACGTCTTCCTAGTGAGAGCATGCACAACAACAAACCGCAACAGTGAGTGTGGATACGGAGAGAGGAGTACCCACTGACGCTGCTGATGCCTCGGGCGGTGAACCTACCCCTCACCATGTCCTCACAGATAACTTGACCTGTCCTAAAATGAAGGGTGCCCACAGGGGCTGCGTTCAAAGACAAAACAAAAATGCTGCCACATCCTTGACTTGAAGGGAAAAACATGAAACAACTAAGCACTAAGGCTGTTAAAGCAGTTTGCTCTGCTGTTTAATTTGGTGAATCCTTAAAAAACACTCAACCTGTTTGAAGGATAATAAAGAAGGTTAGGAATAGACAGTAACGCATATAGAGCAAATGTACGGAAAGTTTTCCGATCTCCTTAAATGTTTCACTCTTCTTTATATTACAGCCATTTGTTACAATCATTTAAGTTCATTTTTTCCCCTAATTAATGTACACACAGCACCCAGCATAGACAGAAAAAACAATTAATTGTTTAAATTTTTGATGATTTATTAAAAAGGAAAAACTGAAATATCACACAGCCATAAGTATTCAGACCCTTTGCTGTGACTCATATATTTAACTCGGGTGCTGTCCATTTCTTTTGATCATCCTTAAAATGGTTCTACACCTTCATTGGAGTCCAGCTGTGTTTGATTATACTGATTGGACTTGATTAGAAAAGCCACACCCCTGTCTGTATAAGACCTTACAGCTCACAGTGCATGTCAGAGCAAATGAGAATCATGAGGTCAAAGGAACTCCCTGAAGAGCTCAGAGACAGAATTGTGGCAAGGCACAGATCTGGCCATGGTTACAAAAAAAATTCTGCAGGACTTTAAGGTTCCTAAGAGCACAGTGGCCTCCATAATCCTGAAATGGAAGACATTTGGGACGATCAGAACCCTTCCTAGAGCTGGCCGTCCGGCCAAACTGAGCAATTGGGGGAGAAGAGCCTTGGTGAGAGAGGTAAAGAAAAACCCAAAGATCACTGTGGCTGAGCTCCAGAGATGCAGTCGGGAGATGGGAGAAAGCTCTAGAAAGTTAACCATCACTGCAGCCCTCCACCAGTCAGGGCTTTATGGCAGAGTGGCCCGACGGAAGCCTATCCTCAGTGCAAGACACGTGAAAGCTCGCATCTGAAGGACTCCAAGATGGTGAGAAATAAGATTCTCTGGTCTGATGAGACCAAGATAGAAATTGTTGGCCTTAATTCTAAGTGGCATGTGTGGAGAAAACCAGGCACTGCTCATCACCTGTCCAATACAGTCCCAACAGTGAAGCATGGTGGTGGCAGCATCATGCTGTGGGTGTGTTTTTCAGCAGCAGGTACAGGGAGACTGGTTGCAATCGAAGAAAAGATGAATGCGGCCAAGTACAGGGATATCCTGGACGAAAAGCGGATGTGGGAAGAAGCTGGAGTACCCACAGGAACCTCACGGAAGCGGGAGTATAGTATAAAGAAAGAGAGAGAGAGAGAGAGAGAGAGAGAGAGAGACTGGCGTAGCAACCAAGCTGACTGTCGCATTCGGTACGTTTTGTTCTGTTATTTCTGACTTCCCACAGTAGCTGTGTTTTGTTGTTTCACAAAAAACCCCAAGACAAACGGACTAGCGTCTCCCGTGTGACAGTACTGTAACGAACTGGGTTATGTGTGTTGTAGTTGTGTGTTACTGTTGAGGGGTTCTGGCAAGCGCTGCTACTTCCAAGTGTTTTTGAAGGCATCGCTCGGCTCGCGGGTGTGGAAACAAGAAGTGAGAGAGGCTCGCAGAACTAGAAACTAATTGTTATGTTCTCTTTGTGACTTGGTTGTTGTCCCGTCTGCTACAGCGACACGAACGTCAGCGCATGCACACGGTATAATATTTATTTGAGAAACTTAACAAAATACAGATAATACTTAATGTTTGAGCATATAGCTAGCAGCAAATAAATGGTGTGTATTATACAGAGGTAGAAGGGTTTTGTCTTTGAACCCCCTCCTACCCCTCACACTCCATCATCATCACCTATGGCGTGCCCTGGCTTTGAAACACAAGCTTGATATGGAAACACCGCTTATGCATGCATGTGGCTGCTGGCTGCATGTTCCCCCGAGCCAAGCCAATCCAATAACTCGAGAGGCTCCCGAGGACCGCTAATTACATCTCGGCTTTATTAGCGCCCAGCTGTAGTCTAGGAATATTTTGCATTTCAAATCTTGTTGCCTCCTTTTAATGTCAAATCTGTCTCAGACGTGTGATTTGGAGCCCTGGCAATTGCCAAACACTCCAAGAAATTAAAGCAACCCCTCAAAGAGAGTTTATTACTCTACAGAAGACTGACTCAGGAGCTATATCCATCCATCCATTTTCTGAGCCGCTTCTCCTCACAATGGGCGCGGCGCGTGCTGGAGCCTATCCCAGCTATCATCGGGCAGGAGGCGGGGTACACCCTGAACTGGTTGCCAGCCAATCGCAGGGCACATATAAACAAACAACCATTCGCACTCACATTCACACCTACGGGCAATTTAGAGTTGTCAATTAACCTAGCATGCATGTTTTTGGGATGTGGGAGGAAACCGGAGTGCCCGGAGAAAACCCACGCAGGCACGGGGAGAACATGCAAACTCCACACAGGCGGGGCCGGGAATTGAACCCCAGACCTCAGAACTGTGAGGCTGACGCTCTAACCAGTCGTCCACCGTGCCTCAGGAGCTATATCGTCTTACAAAAAAAAAAAGAAGAAAAACATGCACAATCTATAAAGTCAGACTAGATTAGCAGGATTCAAAAAGACTAAGAAAGAAAGTAAAACAGGGTTGCATCCAACCATCCAACCTTGCATGCTTTACGAGCACTCGCTTATTTCTTCATACTTAGTGGAAGCAATCGCAGCCTCCACCCCTGGTCGTCAGGGTAACGAAGGCCTTACACAGCACTGGTCCTGCAGTAGAGGGGCATGGGGTAAGCAATGAGAAAATAATGATCTATTTACATCTTTTATTTATTAATTCATTTAATTTTGGCAGATATAAGTGGCTGGACTGTTGTAATTTGGTATAATATGTCTTAAAATTGTGACTGCAACAGATAAAACAAAAAGATAGTGTGGAGTTTGCTTGTTCTCCCCGTGTCTCCGTGGGTTTTCTCCAGGTACTCCAGTTTCCTTCCACAGTCCAAAAACATGCATAGTAGGTTAATTACTCTAAGTTGTCCGTAGGTATGACTGTGAGTGTGAATGGTTGTTTGTATATGTGCATACAGTAGATCATTTTACACACATCAACTGTCCTACCAGGGAAAATAACATTTTAGGCCACTGTTATATTACGCGAAATAACGCATATCGTGCCATACCTCGTGCAGCCCTGGGCTCGTCTGATCACTGCTTAATTCACTTAATACCAACATACAGACAAGAACTTAAATGTGCGAAGCCTACAGTGAAAACAGTGAAAAAGTGGACCAATGAACCAAAGATAGAACTTCAAAGCTGTTTAGACTACACAGACTGGAGTGTCTTTGAAAATTCAGCTGGCAGCCTGGATGAATATACGGACACTGTCACATCCTGTATTAGTTTGTGCGAAGATGTGTGTGTACCAACAAAGTCATTTCACACATTCAATAACAACAAGCCGTGGTTCACCACCAAACTTAAGCAACTTCGCCAAGCTAAGGAGGATGCATATCGAAGCGGGGACAGGGCCCTGTATAATCACACTAGAAACCAGCTGACAAAAGAAATTAACATTGCAAAGAGAAACTAAAAGTTTGAAAAACAGTTTACCGCTAATGACTCTAAATCAGTCTGGCATGCATTAAAATCACTAACCAATTACAAGCGACGATCCCCCCCAAGCTGAGAACAATAGTAGAATAGCCGACGACTCCTGAACAGCCCTGAACCCCCTCCCTGAGCCGTCACCTTATCGTGGTGGAGGGGTTTGTGTGTCCCAAGGATCCTAGGAGCTAAGTTGTCTGGGGCTTTATGCCCCTGGCAGGGTCACCCATGGCAAACAGGTCCTAGGTGAGAGACCAGACAAAGCACGGCTCAAAGATCCCTGATGAAGAAGACAAATTATGGACTCAGGTTTCCCTTGCCCGGACGCGGGTCACCGGGGCCCCCCTCTGGAGCCAGGCCTGGAGTTGGGGCTCGAAGGAGAGCGCCTGGTGGCCGGGCCTGCACCCATTGGGCCAGGCCGGGCACAGCCCGAAAGGGTAACGTGGGTCCCCCTTCCCATGGGCTCACCACCTGTGGGAGGGGCCATAGGGGTCGGGTGCAGTGCGAGCTGGGCGGTGGCCGAAGGCGGGGACCTTGGCGATCCGATCCCCGGCTACAGAAGCTGGCTCTAGAGGCGTGGAATGTTACCTCTATGGCAGGGAAGGAGCCCGAGCTGGTGTGTGAGGTCGAGAAATTCCGACTAGATATAGTCGGACTTGCCTCCACGCACAGCTTGGGCTCTGGTACCAGTCCTCTCGAGAGGGGTTGGACTCTCTTCCACTCTGGAGATGCCCACGGTGAGAGGCACCGAGCAGGTGTGGGTATACTTATTGCTCCGGGCCCGGCTCAGCGCCTGTACGATGGGGTTCACCCCGTTGGACGAGAGGGTAGCCTCCCTCCGCCTTCGGGTGGGGGGACGGGTCCTGACTGTTGTTTGTGCCTATGCACCAAACACCAGTTCAGAGTACCCACCCTTTTGTCCTTGGAGGAGGTGCTGGAGAGCGCTCCCGCTGGGGACTCCATCGTTCTGCTGGGGGACTTCAATGCTCACGTGGGCAATGACCGTGAGACCTGGAAGGGCGTGATTGGGAGGAACGGCCCCCCTGATCAGAATCCGAGGGGTGTTCTGTTATTGGACTTCTGTGCTTGTCACGGATTGTCCAACACCATGTTCAAGCATAAGGGTGTCCACAGGTGCACTTGGCACCAGGACACCCTAGGTCGCAGTTTGATGATCGACTTTGTGGTCGTGTCATCGGACTTGCGGCCGCATGTCTTGGATACTCGGGTAAAGAGAGGGGCGGAGCTGTCAACTGATCACCACCTCGTGGTGAGTTGGCTCCGATGGTGGGGGAAGATGCCGGTCCGACGTGGCAGGCCCAAACGTATTGTGAGGGTCTGCTGGGAACCACTGGCAGAATCCCCTGTCAGAAGGAGTTTCAACTCCCACCTCCGACAGAACTTTGCTCATGTTTCGGGGGAGGCGGGGGACATCGAGTCCAAGTGGACCATGTTCCGCGCCTCCATTGCTGAGGCGCCCGACCGGAGCTGTGGCCGTAAGGTGGTCGGTGCCTGTCGTGGCGGCAATCCCCGAACCCGTTGGTGGACACCAATGGTGAGGGATGCCGTCAAGCTGAAGAAGGAGTCCTATCGGGCCTTTTTGGCCTGTGGGACTCCTGAGGCAGCTGATGGGTACCGGCTGGCCAAGCGGAATGCAGCTTTGGTGGTCGCTGAAGCAAAAATTCGCGCATGGGAGGAGTTCGGTGAGGCCATGGAGAAAGACCTCCGGACGGCTTCGAGGAAATTTTTGTCCACCATCCGACGTCTCAGGAGGGGAAAGCAGTGCACCATCAACACTGTGTATAGTGGGTATGGGGCGCTGCTGACCTCAACTCGGGACGTTGTGAGCCGGTGGGGAGAATACTTCGAAGACCTCCTCAATTCCACCGACACGCCTTCCCATGAGGGAGCAGAGTCTGGGTTCTCTGAGGCGGGCTCTCCTATCTCTGGGGTTGAGGTCACCGAGGTGGTTAAAAAGCTCCTTGGTGGCAAGGCCCCAGAGGTGGATGAGATTCGCCCGGAGTTCCTCAAGGCTCTGGATGTTGTGGGGCTGTCCTGGTTGACACGCCTCTGCAACATCGCGTGCATCTGATGTGCATCTGCAACTCCTCAGCCTCCCTGGTAAGGTCTATTCAGGGGTGCTGGAGAGGAGGGTCCGTTGGGAAGTTGAATCCCAGATTCAGGAGGAGCAGTGTGGTTTTCATCCTGGCCGTGGAACAGTGGACCAGCTCTACACCCTTGGCAGGTTCCTCGAGGGTGCATGGGAGTTCGCCCAACCAGTCTACATGTGTTTTGTGGACTTGGAGAAGGCGTTCGACCGTGTCCCTCGGGTGGTCCTGTGGGGGGTGCTTCGGGAGTATGGGGTACTGAACCCCCTGATACGGGCTGTTCGGTCCCTGTACGACCGGAGTCAGAGTTTGGTCCGCATATCCGGCACTAAGTCGGACTCGTTTCCGGTGAGGGTTGGACTCCGCCAAGGCTGCCCTTTGTCACCGATTCTGTTCATAACTTTTATGAACAGAATTTCTAGGCGCAGCCGAGGCGTAGAGGGGGTCCGGTTTGGTGGCCTCAGTATTGCATCTCTGCTTTTTGCAGATGATGTGGTTCTGTTGGCTTCATCAAGCCGTGACCTCCAACTCTCATTGGAGAAGTTCGCAGCCGAGTGTGAAGCGGCTGGGATGAGAATCAGCACCTCCAAATCTGAGACCATGGTCCTCAGTCGGAAAAGGGTGGTGTGCCCTCTCCAGGTCGGGGATGAGATCCTGCCCCAAGTGGAAGAGTTCAAGTATCTTGGGGTCTTGTTCACGAGTGAGGGAAGAATGGAACGGGAGATCGACAGGCGGATCGGTGCAGCGTCTGCAGTTATGCGGATTTTGTATCGATCCGTTGTGGTAAAGAAGGAGCTAAGCCGAAAGGCGAAGCTCTCGATTTACCGGTCGATCTACGTTCCCACCCTCACCAATGGTCACGAGCTGTGGGTCGTGACAGAAAGAACGAGATCCCGGATACAAACGGCCAAAATGAGTTTCCTCTGCAGGGTGTCCGGACTCTCCCTTAGAGATAGGGTGATAAGCTCAGTTATCCGGGAGGATCTCATAGTAGAGCTGTTGCTCCTTCACATAGAGAGGAGCCAGATGAGGTGGCTGGGGCATCTGATTCGGATGCCTCCCGGAAGCCTCCCTGGTGAGGTGTTCCGGCCACGTTCCACCGGGAGGAGACCCCGGGGACGACCCAGGACACGCTGGAGAGACTACATCCTTCGGCTGGCCTGGGAACGCCTCGGGATCCCCGTGGAAGAGCTGGATGAAGTGGCTGGGGAAAGGGAAGTCTGGGCGTCCCTGCTAAAGCTACTGCCCCCGCGACCCAACCTCGGATAAGCGGTAGAAGATGGATGGATGGATGAATAGCCGACGACTTGACCACCTTCTACTGCAGATTTGAAAAGGACACTTTCACACTCCACACCCACTCAGCCGCACCACCGACCACAATCACACCTCTGACTTCTGCGTTAACCATCCACAAACAGGATGTGAGACGCATCTTCAAACAACAAAAGGTTAACAAAGCGACAGGCCCAGACCTTGTGTCCATGTCCTGCTTCAAAGTCTGCGCAGACCAGCTCGCTCCAGTCTTCACAAAGATATTCAATAGATCTCTGGAACTGTGCGAAGTACCATCCTGTTTCAAATGCTCCACCATCATCCCAGTCCCCAAGAAAACTGTAATCTCGGATCTGAATGACTAGAGGCCTGTCGCCTTGACATCTGTGGTCTCATGAATTCCTTTGAACGCCTCGTGCTGAACCACCTCAAGAGCGTCACAGGTCCCCTGCTGGACCCCCTGCAGTTTGCCTACCGAGCAAACAGATCTGCGGATGATGCAGTCAACATGGGACTGCACTTCATCCTAGAACACCTCGGCAGCGCAGGGACCTATGCAAGGATCCTGTTCACGGACTTCAGCTCTGCGTTCAACACCATCATCCCTGAACTCTTAAACAGCATAAATTCCTTGAAGTCTCGGCTCCCTTTGCACAATGGTCACTGCACCGGAATTTTGCTATATTAGTCATTCAAACTGCTCTAATTGCTACAGGACTATTTGCACAATTGTCAAAAACTAAAATTAAAAAAAATTAAAAAATTGTACCGGCATTACCAGATTACTAGCAACCTTTTATTGGTCAGCGACTGTTTTTCTCAATGTCTTTATGTCTCAAAAGTATTCTCTGTCAAATGACTGTCTGTTGTCGTACTAGAGCAGCTCCAACTACCGGAGACAAATTCCTTGTGTTTTTTTTCTTTTTTTGGACATACTTGTCAAAATAAAGATGATTCTGATTCTGATTCTACACTTAAGACTATGTGAGTCCCGGGAGGCGCATGTCATGCAAACAATGAGTCCCAGCCCTGGGACAATGAGCCCCTGCAATTTATCATCACAGAATACAGACAGATGCAGTAATCCTCCACTACATCACAGTTCTTGCGTCGCGGTCCCGCTATATTGCAGATTTTTATTGCAGTTGTTACCCTATCTTTTATACTGTTTGTACAATATTTTTGCGTTATCAGTTGCTCTTGCTCTCTGTCAATGTATGTGTTTAGGCCTGCCACAATAGCAAATTTTTTAGAATGATATTTTTTCCCCAAAACTTGCACGATAAACGATGGTATTGTTGATGTGTTTTTTTTATGCCACTGATATAATGATATCAGCGCATAATAAAGAATTCTACACAACTTACAAATTTTGCCATGGTAATCAAACATATGAGCACAACAGTGTAATGTTCTCTTATTTTCAAAACAAAAGTAGGGCTGCATTTCACAATAAGAGCAAGTAAATAAAAAGAGAAAGTTATACATGTTCTAATAAAGAGCTTCACTTCAGAAAAGTAAAAAAGACCTTTTTTAGACCAAAGACCAAAAAGATACCTTTTCTTTTTGGTATCGTCACATAACAAACAATTCAACAACAGTCTCAAACACTTACATACTGTATTTCAATTTAACAACTCTTAACAACTGAACCGTTTTAGAGGTTATATTTGTTCAAAACCTTTGTTTTGTTTCATAATGGCTTTTTACATATATGCACTTTTAATAAGTGCTCCCTGTGGGAACTTCCCATGGAAAAGTACAAACTATATTGCAGATTTTGATTTCAGTTGTTGCTTAATTTTCTATAAACATACCTAGAGTGTATTTAAACAGGGTATTTGTATTTACGGAGGTGGACTGGAATTTAACCCCTCTATACAGATAATCAGTTTATAAATGGATAACAAATGTATTATCATAAAACTACTTCATGAACAAATAACCAGCTGATGAAAAAAATTACCTGGTTATTTATACTTTTACACAAAAGGACTTTAAGGACTACTGAAAAAGAATAGGAAATAGGATCATTTTCTCAAATTCACACTTTTTAGTTGACAATCAACACTAATATTGAAACATTTTGGGTGGTTAATATTATTTACTGGACAGGGGAAAAATATAAACGGTTATGTTCAGTAACTTAAGCTGTCAGATAATTGTAACTTTAAATTTTGGCCGAAATGACATACAGTACTCACCTTTGTTTGTCAAAACTGAACTAACGTACAATACTAGAGTTCATGCGGATGTGAAAGGCCCGGTTCGACTGGGTTTGCCTTGGACCACACCACTATGCTTAGCCAATGACGGCCAGCCCACAAACTGTGACAGCATGGTGGATCACTTGCATGTTCTTTGATTAAAAAGGCAGCTACAGTAGCTAGCCCATTAGCTGCACTACACTTCAAACGTTCCTCACGGTGATATGTTGAATTTTGGCGTCAAGCAACGACCTGGCTGGCCACTGTGGGCTGCCGAGGCATAGACAGACTCCCCCAGCCTGCAGCTTCTCTTTACATTTTTTTTCAAACCGTATGGTAGACGTTTTTACAGCGCATGTACCCCTCTATCTATCGCGCTCGTTTTTTTATACACACACTCATATACGTAGGGCGAGTCTTGTCCCAAAAAAATCATACGTCAGATTTCCAGCACTATGCCATGAATAAATAGTTAACTTTCCCTAAACTGTCCCACTTGTGTGCATCTACTGAGGCAACGCCGTTCCGGCAGTGGTTCGCTGCTTTCGTGAGCGGTGAGGCAGGTGTTACCACAACAATGACAACTTATCGAGTCTGGAAAAAAGTCTCCGTTGTATTTATAGAACGATAACCCACCCTCCTCTGCTCCTGATTGGTTACTGGCTCGCACCAAGACAGGACTCATACTTTTGGTGGATCATGATTCGCTGAAGCACTTCAGCAACACACACACATACGTTGGTAAGCAATGCTGTGCGTCTGTGGACGAAGATTCACCATGCTCATTTTTGTGCGTCTCAAACGCGGGACGCACATCAAACGATATCCCTGTATGTGTCCTCTGATACTGGGTGGCAACCAGTTCAAGGTGTACCCCGCCTCTCGCCCAGGTCAGCTGAGATAGGCGCCAGCACGCCCGTGGCCCTAGTGAGGATAAGCGGTACGAAAATGAAAGGATGGATAGATGTCATTAATTTTATTTCATTGCAGTACATAAAATGGATGGATGGATGGAGGGATTTGATTTTATTAATATTAAGTAAAATCTCATGAATAAAATGTTTGTTCTTTATTATGATAAAATACACATTTAATTAATAAATACTGTTGTTTTAAGATTATTTTCAGAGAAATAGAAAAATAAATATGAAAAAAAGTTGTTTTATTTTATTAAATTAAATTAATTATTAAATGTTTATATTTTCGGATATATTATATATATATATATATATAATATTTATAAATATAATGTTGTGTGGCGGCATGGTGAGCGACTGGTTAGCACATCTGCCTCACAGTTCTGAGGACCGGGGTTCAAATCCCGGCCTCGCCTGTGTGGAGTTTGGATGTTCTTCCCGTGCCTGCGTGGGTTTTCTCTGGGCACTCCAGTTTCCTCTCACATCCCAAAAACATGCATTAGGTTAATTGAAGACTCGAAAATTTCCCGTAGGTGCGAATGTGAGTGCGAATGGTCGTTTGTTTATATGTGCCCTGCGATTGGCTGGGAACCAGTTCAGGTTGCACCCCGCCTCTCGCCCGAAGATAGGTGGGATAGGTAGGCTCCAGCACGCCCGCGACCCAAGTGTGAATAATGCCTGGATCAGACAAAAGAAAGACAAATTTGGTCTTTCCCGATTGCACTATGTCAGACTACTGCCATGAAATCTTGCTGTCTCAGTGGCAACACTACACGACATGTATTCCGATACCACCGCATCCCGTCTTTTACGGTCACAGGGCTTTATCTTTTCAAATCAAACACTGTCGGAGAGGCGGAACCAGAAAACGTGTCACCGGTTAACGCGACTGGATACACTCATTACCATGGCGACAACAACAACAATGTGCCGTGCCAATGTATTGTGTCGGTTGAAAAAATAACAAAATGAGTAAAAAACGTGTGGTGGTCATCATCGGTGCTTGGGAGAGTTCATTCAAGGACTGCTTGAGGTATGTTCACGTTCTTTTAATACGATAGGGCTCGTAACCAGGGAACAAAATGTTATGTAGCATTAACTAGCATTATGCTAGCATTAACGATTGTACGTAAACGTGCCGGCGTTCATGCGAATCATGCTCTACAGCTTCGGTCAACATTGGTTTGTGCGCGTTAATAAATGTTAACAACGGCGTGCAAGTATGTTGACAACGGCTAGCAAGGGAGGTGTTGCGCCGGTCACAATACGCAATCCTATGGGTTGAGGTGCGCTGTCGGAGAGTTGTCGTTGATATGTCACACAGCACGGAAGATAGCCAAAAAAATCAAACATGCTTGACTTTTCTTTTTGGCGTCGTAGGGCTATCGTAGGGCCAAATCGTTGGTCGTGGATTATGTCACACTAGTTTTCGTCGTTCCTGACAAAATATGTCGGGCCGAATAGAGGAAATCGGCTGCGATAGCTAATCAGGCTAATATCGGGGCTAAAATCCTGTCGTCTGATCTAGGCATAAGCGGTACGGAAAATGGATGGATGGAATATATATATATTTTTTTGTCAGAGCTAAGAGGCACCTTCGAACAGGGACAACGGGGGTGAGCAATGGCTCATTTGTATGAGAGAGGACCGCCCCCTCAAAACAAACTGATTTCAGCATGACTAAAACATATTAGGTGGATATTTATACCAGATTCTTTTTTTTTTTTTTAGCCATGCAGACATTTTTGATCAATGGGGTATTTTGACAAACGTGCATCACAAACATGTTATTAAGACGTGGGGGCTGTGTGTGTAAAATATGCATATGTGTTCTTTAAAGATAACACGGGTCACGTCATAACATCAGGGTTGCATGATTGTGACAAACTTCCCCTCGTGGTGTCTGGCTATGTCGAGACACACTGTTGGCCTCGGGCAATACGAAAGGACAGCAAACAACAAAAAGTGTATGAGACGACACGAGCGAATGCAACACTCGGAAATACTTCATTGTAGCTTGCGGCCGAGCAAAACTAGACGAAAAGATACATAAATAAATAAAAATAACACCTTGAGATGCAGGAGCTCTTTTCCAAGGGGGTCCCAGACATGTAATACTGCTGTTACATTACATCATTTGTGCAGAAAAACAAAGAACAGAAAAATTATGAATTAAAATGCTTCATAACGTTTACATTTTCATATCAATATCAATGTAGGTATGATAATAGCATACCAGAATTAAATATATTTTATTCATTTCGGAAGTTTCTCTAAACTGCTTAAATGGTGCTGATTTTTTGTCATTTTATGAATGGATGGATTTTGCCACCTTATATCCTTTCTTCTATTTGAGGGTGGCATTTATTTGTCTTGGTGGGTGAGGCATCCAATTGGGGCAAGGCGTCTATTTATTATGTGACAAAGGAAGGAAAGCAAAGCAAATTTATTTCTACAGCGCATTTCATACACTAGGTAACTCAATGTGCTTTACATGATTAAAAGCATTTGAAAACAGAGAAAAACCAACAACTTATAAACATTTAAAAAGAGAACAAATAATAAATACAAGTACAATTAAATCAGCATACAGTGCAAGAAATATCATTTAAAAGTGTAAATGCTCTAAAAAGCATTAGAAGAAAGAAGAGTCTTTAACCTGGACTTAAAAACAGTCACACTTGGGGCTGACGTCACTTCTGTTGGCAACTTATTCCATTTGTGTGCAACATAATAGCTAAATGCTGCTTCACCATGTTTGCTTTGGACTCTGTGCTCCACTATTTGACCTGAGTCTGTCCATCTCAGAGCCCTATTGTGTTCATAATCCATTACCATTTGTTTCATGTAATAAGGACCTGAACCATTTAGTGATTTATAGACTAGTAGCAGAACTTTAAAATCTATTCTAAAGCTGACTGGGAGCCAGTGTAAAGACTTTAGAATTGGAGTGATATGTTCTGACCTCTTTGTTCTGGTCAGAACCCGAGCAGCAGCATCCTGAATGAGCTGCAGCTGTTTAATGCTCTTTTTGGGGAGTCCAGTCAGAAGACCATTACAACAGTCAAGTCTAATTGAGATAAACGCAAGGATGAGCTTCTCCTTGTATGATTGGCACATGCAAACCTTCACTCTTTCAGATGGTAGAAGGCAGTTTTAGCAATTGCTTTGATATGACTGTTGAAAGTCAGGTCGGAATTTATCAGTTCACCAAGGTTTCGGATTTTATCTTTGGTTTGTAAAGAGAGTGACTCCAGGTATTTACTAACAGCAATTCTCTTTTCTTTATTGCCAAAAACAATTCTCTCACTTTTGTTGTGGTTTAATTGAAGAACATTTTGGCTCATCCAGTTATTTATCTGTTTTAGACAGTGACACAACACCTCAATTGAACTGTCGTCATCTGGAGACACTGCTAGATATAACTGTGTGTCATCTGTATAGCTATGATCGTCAAAATTAAAGTTCAAGGGTAGCATATACAGGCTGAACAGGAGGAACAGGAAGTTGTCTTGGTGGATGATACCAATTGGTGCATGCATAGTGGGTACTATGGGTAAAAGGGGGCATTTATTTGTCTGAGTGTATGATGCAACCAGTGACCAATTGGGGTAGAGTGTCTATTAACTCATTCAATGCCAGCCATTTTCAGAAAAGAAAATCCCTATATTGCTAGCCACTTTAGAGCATGTCAACAGATTGTGTTATATGATTATATATACACCAAATCTACTAAATGAAAGAAGAGACTCCCTTCTTTCACCAGGAAAAAGTTTGATTCTACCTTTTTACATTCTTTAGTAATCAGCAGTAAAATATAGGTAGGTAAATAAAATTTGTTTAACAAAACAATATGAAGCAAACAGTGGCTTTTATGCAAATATTTTTCTTTCGTGACACCCCTAACATCTGAACAGTGGTTTTATTCCATGAGCCAGCTTAAAAAAACATTTAGGAATGGCTTTTGATAGCAAAATAATAATGTATTTACCGATATACACACACTGTGAGCGGCGCTGAGTCACTGGACGTCATGTCAGTCATGGACTCGTATAGTTTAGGGGCTCCATATATGGTGAACATGGTCCCCTTCATACGTCCAAGATCTCTGTTTGTATTTTGAGATCTACAGATTCAGGTCAAATAGTGGAGCACAGAGTCTAAAGCAAACATGGTGAAGCAGTATTTAGCTGTTATGTTGCATACAGTTGGTGTAAGTTGCCAACAGAAGTCAAGTCTGGCCCAAGTGTCAATGTTTTTAAGTCCAGGTTAAAATCTATTCTTTTTTTTTCCCTCATGCTTATGACTGAGCAGTTTCCATTTTTTAAATATTTCTTCCACTGCATGTTTTTAGTTATTTTAGTCTCTTTGTTTTAAATGCGGCGGCACGGTGGACGACTGGTTAGAGCATCAGCCTCACAGTTCTGAGGACCCGGGTTCAATCCCCGGCCCCGCCTGTGTGGAATTTGCATGTTCTCCCCGTGCCTGCGTGGGTTTTCTCCGGGCACTCCGGTTTCCTCCCACATCCCAATAACATGCATGGTAGGTTAATTGATGACTCTAAATTGCCCGTAGGCATGACTGTGAGTGCGAATGGTTGTTTGTTTCTATGTGCCCTGCGATTGGCTGGCAACCAGTTCAGGGTGTACCCCGCCTCCTGCCCGATGACAGCTGGGATAGGCTCCAGCACGCCCGCGACCCTAGTGAGGAGAAGCGGCTCAGAAAATGGATGGATGGATGGATGGATGTTTTAAATGCTTTTAAGACGTCTTTTACTTTTCTGTACTTCTGTTACTTTGTCACTAGGGAAGATCTCCGCCTTCCTTTTCCTCCTTCAAGCCAGCGCTGTCAACATAACAAACACGTGTGCTCTCACAAGTGGGTCTTCAAGACGTAGGCAACCAATCAGAGAAAAGGGGGTGGTTTTAACCAAATATGGACAAAGCGGATACAAAACTGGGTCAAACAGAAGTCAGAGGGGCATTTTCTGGACAATCGTATGACAAAACCAGGGTTTTTTTTTTTTTTTTTTATGTAATTGACACTTTTATACTAAGTCCATGTTAGAGAGTCACTCTATGGAGGTCTAAATAGCACAAGTATGGGACCTTTAAAATCATTTTAATCATGTAAAGAAGCACATTGAGTTATCCTGTGTATGAAATGTGCTATATAAATAAATTTGCCTTGCCTTGCCTTTGTCACATTTATGACACATACACTTCTGCTAACTACCACAACACATCCTCTGCGACATCGATTAATATACAGTACATTATCTGTTTGAATGTAAAATGCTTCAACTAGTCCGACTTGCAGAGCGTGACAGCAGCCATTTTTTCATTGGATTTTAATTCGGCCTGCAAGGAAAAGAGAGGTTTTCCTGCTTTCGCCTCTTTGTCCCACCTGTCCCGTGAACCTGTCTGCAATACCGAGACTTTTCCTATGATATTGCAATAATTATCATACCGGGAGATTAATAGAGTGATAAAACCAAACCGTGAGATATAGATATCATTACATCCCTAATGTCTAACAACTGGGATAATTCTAGCAACTACATTTTTAGTTAGTAAATTTTTTTTCTTCTTGTTGGAAAAGGGGATGTACTGTATCAATTTGGATCGAAGCATTTTTTTATTCAGGTGAACAACAATGTGTCATGTTAAAGACATTTGATGAAGGATTTAAGATTTTTAGTAGTGATGCACCGAAATTACGGCCACCAAAATGTTTTGGCCGAAAATGGCCACGTTTTGTTTCAGACTGAAAGACTTTTGATAGCGGAAACAGAATGTTGTTATAAAGCAAGCAATAACCGTGGCCAGTGTGTGGTTGTGTACATTGTAAAAAATTAATAAATTGAAAAAATATATATATGGCCTGCAATTGCCTGGCAACCAGTTCAGGGTGTACCCTGCCTCCTGCCCGATGACAGCTGGGATAGGCTCCAGCACACCCGCGACCCTAGTGAGGAGAAGCGGCTCAGAAAATGGATGGATGGATGGATATATATGGCGCGTCAATATTGAGCAGTCGCGCAACCGTGCTGCTTTCCGCTGTTCGGGTACTAAAGGGAATGCTTGTTGCACGCTATTATGCACCGACCTAGCTACCTACAAGCTTCAGCTAATGCAGCTAAATATGACTGCTGTTTGTGCCAATGCACCAATCAGCAGTACCCACCGTTCTTGAGTCCTTGGAGGGGGTGCTGAAGACTGCACCCACTGGGGACTCCATCGTTATGGTGGGGGACTTCAATGCTCACGTGGGCAATGACAGTGAGACCTGGAAGGGCGTGATTGGGAGGAACGCCCCCCTCCTCCCCCCCATCAGAACTCGAGCGTTCTGTTATTCGACTTTTGCGCTCATCACAGATTGTCCATAACGAACACCATGTTCAAGCATAAGAGATTCCATATGTGCACTTGGCATCAGGACACCCTAGGCCGCAGTTCGATGATCGTGTTTGTGTTTGTGCCATCGGACTTGCGGCCACATGTCTTGGATGTCACTCGGGTGAAGAGAGGGGCGAAGCTGTCAACTAATCAGCACCTGGTGATGTGTTGGTTGGAGAAGATGCCGGTCTAACCTGGCAGGACCAAACGAATTGTGAGGGTCTGCTGAGAACATCTGGCAGAATCCCCTGTCACAAGGAGTTTCAATTCTCACCTCTGGCAGAACTTTGCTCACGTTCCGGGGGAAGGGGAGATACTGAGTCCGAGTGGACCATGTTCCACGCTTCCATTGCTGAGGCGGCCGACCAGAGCTGTGACCGTAAGGTGGTCGGTGCCTGTCGTGGCGGCAAACACAAACCCGTTGGTGGACACCAGCGGTGAGGGATGCCGTCAAGCTGAAGAAGGAGTCCTATCGGGCATTTTTGTCCTATGGGACTCCTGAGGAAGCTGATAGGTTCCGGCTGGCCAAGCTGAATGCAGCTTTGGTGGTCGCTGCGGCAAAAACTAGGGCATGGAAGGAGTTCGGTGAGGCCATGGAGAACGACATCCGGATGGCTTCTAGGAAATTCTGGTCCACCATCCGGTGTATCAGGAGGGGCAAGCAGTGCACCATCCATACTGTGTATAGTGGGGATGGGACGCTGCTGACCTCGACTCGGGATGTTGTGAATCGGTGTTGTGAATACTTCGAAGACCTTCTCAATTCCACCGACACGCCTTCCCATGTGGAAGCAGATTCTGGGATCTCTGAGGCGGGCTCCCCTATCTCTGGGGTTGAGGTCACCGAGGTGGTTAAAAAGCTCCTCGGTGGCAAGGCCCTAAGGGTGGATGAGATTCGCCTGGAGTTCCTAAAGGTTCTGGATGTTGTGGGGCTGTCCTGGTTGACACGCCTCTGCACCATCACGTGGACATCGGGGACAGTGCCTCTGGATTGGCAGACTGGGGTGGTGGGGCCCCTTTTAAGTAGGGCGACCGGAGGGTGTTTTCCAACATAGGGGGATCACACTCCTCACCCTCCCTGGTAAGGTCTATTCAGAGGTGCTGGAGAGGAGGGTCCATCGGGAAGTTGAATCTCAGATTCGCTGCTCCTCCACACAGAGTTGAGCCAGATGAGGTGGCTCGGGCATCTAATTAGGATGCCTCGTGGACACCTCCCTGGCGAGGTGTTCCGGGCATGTCCCACTGGGAGGAGACCCCGGGGACGACCCAGGACACTCTGGATAGTCTATGTCTCCCGGCTGGCCTGGGAACGCCTCAGGGTCTGCGCGGAAGAGCTAGATGAAGTGGCTGGTGAAAGGGAAGTCTGGGCTTCCCACCTAAAGCTATTGCCCCCGCGACCCGACCTCGGAGAAGTGGAAGAAAATGGATGGATGGATGTATGAATGGATGGACAAGAAGTTTGTCCACAACAAGCAGTTACAGACAAAACAGGTCAATTACATTTACTTTACTTTTATTTGATAATTTTTTTGACTCAAAGGGGCCAGCTCTTATGGTGAGGGTTCTTAACCCTCTTCCCCTGGGAAACCACTTCATTTTGAGCATTACCACAACCATCTGATAGACCTAGCTTTAAAAATTATTGCAGAAGTGTACCACCCCAATATAAAAGTATTGTTTATGATTATTAACTTTAATTTGCAAATTATTTATAATATAAAAAACACATTTTCCAATTTAAAATGATACTGATATTTTGTTTTATTTAATTTATTTATTTTATTTTTATTTAACTATTGATTTAGTCAATGTTGGCACTCTTGTTTGCCTGTGCGGCCACTGAGCAGGACTAGCGTCAAATTGTCCAATAAATAAATATTGAACTACTCAAATAAGTATTGAAATAAATAAATATTGAAATGATATTAAGTTAATATTGAAATAAAACAGGTGGCACGGTAGCAACTGGTTAGATCATCTGCCTCACAGTTCTGAGGACCGGGGTTCAATCCCCGGCCCCGACTGTGTGGAGTTTGCATGTTCTCCCCGTGCCTGCGTGGGTTTTCTCCGGGCACTCCAGTTTCCTCCCACATCCCAAAAACATGCATTAGGTTAATTGAAGACTCAAAAATTGCCCGTAGGTGTGAAAGTGAGTGCGAATGGTTGTTTGTTTATATGTGCCCTGCGATTGGCTGGCAACCAGTTCAGGGTGTACCCTGCCTCTTGCCCGAAGATAGCTGGGATATGCTCCAGCACTCCCCCGACCCTTGTGATGATAAGCGGCCCAGAAAATGGATGGATGGATGAAATAAAATGTTGAAATACTGCGATTGGCTGGCCACCAGTTCAGGGTGTACCCTGCTTCTCGCCCGAAGATAGCTGGGATAGGCTGCAGCGCGCCCTCGACCCTTGTGAGGATACAGTGGTACAGAAAATGAATGGATGGATGTTTAAATAGTTGAATAAATACTGGAATAATTCAATAAATACTGAAATAATTGAATAAATACTGAAATAATTAAATACTTCAAGACACATTTATTGATTTATTTAATGATGTAGTTATCTATTTAATTCCAGCACTCATGTTCCTCCATATGAAAGAGTAGATATTTAGCTGCAAATGCATCTTCCATTACAAGGTTGCAATATTTACATTAAAACAACAAATATTGAAGCCATATTCTATTAACGATTACAATCATAGCATCATGATTATGTTGTGGAATTGAACCATATGAGAATTATTTTTATCCTATTACATAACATACTGCAATGACTATCCTGCAGTAATGTTCTTGACATAATTTTAAAACTGTGGAAATTCTGACAAATTGTTCTGGAAGTGAATTTGTACAAGTTGGTAGCTCTGAAGTCATAGTAAATTTTACTCATAATTGGGATAGTAATTTATTTCGGTGTTTCGGCTTTAGGTTTTCGAACTTGGAGTCCTCACATTTGGTTTTCGGTTTCAGTCAATAATTTTCATTTCAGTGCATCACTAGGTTTTAGTGTTATTTTTGAGAGCTAATTAAGGGGGAGGGGGGGGTTCATACTGTATTTTAAGGCTACATGGACAATCTAGTAATGGAAGTGTGTGCGTGTGTGTATGTGTGCATCATATGTGCACTGTGTGCGTGCATACGTGCGTGCGTGTGTAGACCCATGGTGATCACCACAGGGGGTGGTTGGGGGCAGCATGGTTGTCATGTAACAAGCCCAGCCTGACAGCTTAATTACCAATGCAGCTAAAGATTTATCGGTTTATCAATCAGGGCTCCGGGGCACTGACTTTCCCCTGGGGACACAGGAAGGCCCGGTGCATTACCGCGAACCAGTTGGGCCATGTGACCCACACTTGTCTCGGTCCGGCCTTGGTCACGCCGGGGCACAGTCCCGAAGTCCCTGAACAAATGTAACCACGCATTCTTTGCCTCTCAGGATGTGTATATACACAAAGACATCACACAAAGGCCAGATATCGATAGTCATGGCCCTTTCATGCTGTTAGACCATGGCCCGTATGTATATTTTTTTTGCTGCTACCAGAAATTTCCAGCCATCTGGATGCAATCATCTTATTCCAAAATTAAGAAATTAAGAGAGAGAGAGAGAGAAAGAGAGAGAGAGAGAGAGAGAGAGAGAGAGAGAGAGAGAGAGAGAGAGAGAGAGAGAGAGAGAGAGAGAGAGAGCGTGACAGTGTGTGTGTAGCCAGGTGGCACAAACACACCCAGTCTTGCTCACAATGTTGCCCATAGTCCCATTTCTAAAGGCATATTAGGGAAATGCTGTCCTCATGTGGAGACTATGAGGGATAACAAGCCAGGATAGTTGAGGAAGGGGGGACGAATAGTACCTGAAAGAGCCTCCTCCCGGGTCGTTGAGCTTGTTTTTTTGATTGCCAGAGATCTGGACAGCCAAGCCCACCGGACTCCTACCTGCTTGGAAGGTGCCCACCTTTCCCATTGTACCTGTTCAAAGGAGACGGGTAGAAAATGCTAAAAAAAAAATTGTATTGGCACCTAAATTACTTCTTAAAATTACAACCACATCTGCTTATGACAATAAAATACAGTACATATATTGTATTTTTTAATTTTATTTTACTTTTATCAGATTGAAGAGGCTGCACAGCTGTGTCATCCAATATAAAAAGTATTGAAATTGTGACTCAAGCTGATAAAATAAGATAAAAGAAATACAATTAATCTAAGTAAAATTGATTTAAAATTAAATAAAATACAGTAAATGTATTTATTTTTTTGTTAGTGTGAAGGACCTGTTCAGCTGTGTTATCTGATATAAACAGTCTTGAAATTGTGACTGGAACTGATACTGTCTAAATATATATCGAATATATTGTTCTATTGGTTTAATTGTTTATTTTATTTAATTTTCAAGTTGGACCCCGAGGATTATGCACAGCTAAGGAACAGCAACAAGGTAAGCTAAGTTGGCATGTATGTTTGTTTTTGCCACTTCTAGGTTTACATTGCCCATATTATTGCTTGGTTAGCCCGTTACACTCTCGGGGTTGGTGCAGGGTTGCGTCACATGATCACACAACACTTGAACCTGTTTCTCTCACACTTTCTGACCGCATGCTACCTCCGAGACACTTTGTATTTCTTTCCTCCTCCGCCTCCTCCCCAGCAAGGCACAAGGACTGCAAGAGTGAATTCAAACTTGATCCTAACAGGCATGTTCCTCGCCGATGGGCACAGACAAAGTATTTTTAGAACGATCCCCGCATTCCAATTTGCGGGCATAAAACGACCTACAAATCCTTTCACTGCGGGCCATCTTTTACGTGGTAGATCAAATTCGTATGCACTCTTGATTGCGCACACACACACACAAACACACACAAATGTGAAAAAAGTTAAACGTGCGCTTGTTACACACAGCACCTAAGAGAACTCAGCTATCTCTCTTTGGAGAGCGTTGGGGCGACGTTAGTGGGCTTCTGTGGGAACAGTGTGTGAATCAGTGTGAGTAAGCAGAGGCTTTATAAGTAGACAGACGGAGGAGGAAAGAAAAAAAGAAAAGCACCTGTTCTCTCGTTATGCTTGCCGCACGTTACACATCCCGCAAGCCCACTGAGAGGATGCTTCACTAATGGCTAAATGGCCCATTTAGCCTCCGTCACCGCGGCACCAGGTCAACGTTTGAGTCACAACACCGCGGCAGAGCAAGAACGCAAAAACGAGACTAGTGGGGCTTTAAAATGAACGAGATGACAACACTGATAAGTGCAGCAGATGTCTCACCTTGAGCTCTCATGGACTGCGAGATCATCACCGGCATTCGGACTTGTCCACCCACAGGGCCTGTAGTCTTCATACCCTGGGATGAGATGGGAGGTACAAGTGTTACATACAGTTTGCTTAGAACGGTCATGTAAAAAAAAAAAAAAAAAAAGAGTTAAATCCGGCGTCTCAGGAGGGGGAGGCAGTGCACCATCAACACTGTGTATAGTGGGGATGGGGCGCAGCTGACCTCAACTCGGGATGTTGTGAGCCGGTGGGGAGAATACTTCGAAGACCTCCTCAATTCCACCGACACGCCTTCCCATGAGGAAGCAGAGTCTGGGTTCTCTGAGGTGGGCTCTCCTATCTCTGGGGTTGAGGTCATCGAGGTGGTTAAAAAGCTCCTCGGTGGCAAGGCCCCGGGGGTGGATGAGATTCGCCCGGAGTTCCTAAAGGCTGTGGATGTTGTGGGGCTGTCCTGGTTGACACGCCTCTGTAACATCGCATGGACATCGGGGACAGTGCCTCTGGATTGGCAGACTGGGGTGGTGGTCCCGCTTTTTAAGAAGGGGGACCGAAGGGTGTGTTCCAACTACAGAGGGATTACGCTCCTCCGCCTCCCTGGTAAGGTCTATTCAGGGGTGCTGGAAAGGAGGGTCCGTCAGGAAGTCGAATCTCAGATTCAAGTGGAGCAGTGTGGTTTTTGTCCAGGCTGTGGGACAAAGGACCACCTCTACACCCTCGGCAGAGGTCGTCCAACCAGTCTACATGTGTTTTGTGGACTTGGAGAAGGCGTTAGACCGTGTCCCTCAGGGAGTCCTGTGGGGGGTGCTTCAGGAATATGTGGTACCGAACCCACTGATACGGGCTGTTCGGTCCCTGCACGACCGGTGTCAGAGTTTGGTCCACATTGCCGGCAGTAAGTCGGACTCGTTTCCGGGGAGGGTTGGACTCCGCCAAGGCTGCCCTTTGTCAGCGATTCTGTTCATAACTTTTATGGACAGAATTTCTAGGCGCAGCCGAGGCATAGAGGGGGTCTAGTTTGGTGGCCTCAGTATTGCAGCTCTGCTTTTTGCAGATGTGGTTCTGTTGGCTTCATCAAGCTGTGACCTCCAACTCTCATTGGAGCGGTTCGCAGCCGAGTGTGAAGTGGCCGGGATGAGAATCAGCACCACCAAATCTGAGACCATGGTCCTCAGTCGGAAAAGGGTGGCGTGCCCACTCCAGGTGGGGGATGAGATCCTGCCCCAAGTCGAGGAGTGAAAGTATCTTGGGGTCTTGTTCACGAGTTAGGGAAGAATGGAACAGGAGATTGACAGGCGGATCGGTGCAGCGTCTGCAGTGATGCGGACTTTGTATCGGTCTGTTGTGGTAAAGAAGGAGCTAAGCCGAAAGGCGAAGCTTTCAATTTACCAGTCGATCTATTTTCCTACCCTCACCTATGGTCACGAGCTGTGGGTCGTGACCGAAAGAACAAGATCCCGGATACAAGCGGCCAAAATTAGTTTCCTCCGCAGGGTGTCCGGGCTCTCCCTTAGAGTTAGGGTGAGAAGCTCGGTCATCTCAGAGGATCTCAGAGTAGAGCCGCTGCTCCTCCACATTGAGAGGAGCCAGCTGAGGTGGCTGGGGCATCTGATTCGGATGCCTCCCGGACGCCTCCATGGTGAGGTGTTCCGGGCACGTCCCACCAGGAGGAGACCCCGGGGACGACCCAGGACACGCTGGAGAGGCTACGTATCTCGGCTGGCCTGGGAACGCCTCGGGATCCCCCCGGAAGAGCTTGATGAAGTGGCTGGGGAGAGGGAAGTCTGGGCATCCCTGCTAAAGCTACTGCCCCCGCGACCCAACCTCGGATAAGCGGTAGAAAATGGATGGATGGTCATAAATACAGTGGCACCTCTGAGGTCGCAAAATTCATAATTTGGGCTTTCGGTTGAAATTTCAGGATGGACCTAAAATGCACAATAACCTTTTCAGATTAATTTAATTTGTATGTACAGTATTTCTGTGTCTGGAGCAGGGCTGGGCGATTTTTTTCCACAAAAACCCAATTTACGTTTTTACAAATGACATCATCTAAAATTAAGTGTTGCTCTTTGGTTTTTTTCAACAATGTTGGAGTTTTGAAGGTTATTTTCCCAGCATTAATTTGCATCACCTCCCACAGAAACAAAAGGAATACATATTTTTCTTTAAAAATTATGTAAAGAGGCTAGACTCCTGCGGGTCCGGTCCGGCCGGTCCGACCGGTCGGCAGATCACAGAGAAGAGGGGGGAAGACACTCCTACCCCATGGCTAATTCCAACCCCCCACTCCCACGCCCCCAAAACCAACTGTCGCTCAGTGGCCAGAGCAGGGCCAGAAGGCGGGCCCGACCGAGGCGGGAGTCGCTGACACCCCACCGTGAGCCCCAAGTCAGCCGGGGATCCCGAGGGAGAGAAGGGCGAAGACCACGGCGGCACGCCCCGGGTAGAGGGAAGAGGAGGACACAGGCCCGGGACGCAGCAGCACGGCCGCCAACCCCCCACCTGGAGACCAGGTTGGGCTGGTGAGGACACTTGGCCAGGTATCTTAAGGCCTGCGCCCCCCCCCCCCCCCCCCCACCCCACCCCCACCCCCCGCCCGACCCTTTTTCGCCCCTCCTTCCTCTCACCTCTCTTGGTGCAATCGCCCATCGTTGCTCACGACAGGAGCTTAATTTGGGCTCGTTTTGGCAGGCTATGACCGTTTATTTGGGTGGCTGCTGGCTCCTGCGTTGGGCACTGTTGGTGCCTGTGCCCCCCATGCTCTCCTGGGGGGATGGGGGCAGTGCCAGCGATGGGGCTCGCTGGGTGGGTGGGGGGTCGTGGTGGTCCGGTGGCCGTTCCCTTCCCCTTGGGACGTTTCGGTTGGGCTCGGGACCACCCTGGGTACTGGGTGGTCGGTGGCGTCCCCCTAGTTGGGTCCCCTGCTGGACGGGTTCACCCTTCCTTGATGTGCCGGCTCAGCAACTCCGTACACCAGTTGACTAATGTACATGTGGTATGGTGTTCATTCACTAATAAATTCGATAGAAACACTATAGACTTGAATTACTTGTGCTGGGATCACTTATAACAACACAGGTTATATCTTCATATAACTCAACTCACCTCATCTTCATATATATCAGCTCACAGGTGCTTACAGGTCTTTAGACACTAAAAAAGAATCCCACCGTACTACTCGAAAGTAGCCTTTTTCTGCCCTCTCTTATCTGGCTCTATTGGTTAGTTATTGCATGTCCTCTCCGGGTGTGGGAGACTGTCATGGCGCTACTGGGTCACCACTCTAATCTATAAATAATTCTAAAATTCTTCGCGTACGAGAATGTAAGAGATTATTAGCAGAGGTCATAATAAACCAATGATAACACACATAAACGCAGACATCGATTTTGGCCGGTAAACAACTGAAAGTATTACACAGTGTTCCTTTAAACATGGAATAATCAATTAATCGCCCATCCCTACTTTAAAGTACCATAAAACTGAAAACGGTATCATTTATGACATTGCACGATATCCCCACGAATCAAGGTATAAAGGCTATCTATCTATCTATCTATCTCTCGCTCTCTCCTTCCATTCCTATCGCGGCGACGCAACCCAAATTTTTACGTAAATTGAAACGTGCCAGTCTATCATGAACCTACGCTAACCAGTAGTAAAGTCATGATTACAGTAAATATTTGCATGAAAAAAACTCTTCAAAGCCATAAATACAAACAATTAAATGAAAATTAGTAAGTACTTTGCGCATTGACCGTGCCTTCTGGTGCCACGTGACCACATAGTGTATATTTACACCACAGTGCAAACTAGTTCATTGTGCGCCATTCGCAACCAACTCACTGATTCATTCACTAGCTGACTAACAGACCGATTAAGTAACAAACTACAGTGTAGTTGACCCACTTTAATGTTTAAGAACATCACACAAATGTAACTATCAGACAAATATAACCCAAGTGAACTTCAAATGCTGTTTTTAAATGGTGATTTCATTTATTAAGGAAAACAAAATCATTCGTTACCTGGGCCTGTGTGAAAAAGTAATTACCCCCCTTGTGAAATCATTAATTAATTGTGTCTAATCACAATTTTTGGTCATTTTCAATGATCACACCCAAGCCTGATTACCTCAAGACCTGTTCAATCAAGTAATCACTTAAACAGAATCTGTCCTGACAAAATCAAGTCGGACAAAAGATCTAAAAAAGCTTCAACAAAATGACACGATCCACAAAAATTCCAGAACAGTCAAGAAATAATGTAATTGACATCTATCAGTTTGGAAAGGGTTACAAAAGCCATTTCGTCTTTCTCGAATGATTCCCAAGACGTTTGGGAGAATATTATATGGACTGACGAGATGCACGTTGAGGTTTTTGGAAGGTGTGCGTCTCGTTACATCTGGCATAAATGTAGCACAGCAGTTCAGAAAAAGAACATAACAACAGTCAAACATGGTGGTGCTAGTGTGATGGTCTTGGGCTGGATTGCTCCTTCAGGACCTGAACAACATGCTGTGATTGATGGAACCATGGATTCTGCTCTTTATCAGAAAATCCTGAAGGAGAATGGCCAGCTATCAGTTTGTGACCTCAAGCTGAAGCACACTTGGGTTCTGCAGCAGGATAACGATCAAAAACACACCAGCAAGTCAACTTCTGAATGGTTTAAAAAAAAAAAAAAGAAGGTTTTGGAGTGGCCTAATCAAAGTCCAGACTTGAATCCAATTGAAATGCAGTGGCATGACCTTAAAAAGGCTGTTCGTGCTCGAAAACCCTCCATTTTTGCTGAATTCAAACAATTCTGCAAGGAAGAGTGGGCCAAAGTATCTCCACAGAGATCTGAAAGACTCATTGCCAGTTGTAGAAAAAGCCTGATTTCAGTTGTTTTCTGCTGAGGATGGCCCAACCACTTATTAGGTTTAGGGGGCCATTACTTTTTCACACAGGACCAGGTAACTTTGAATATTTTTTCCTTCACCATCATCATTTAAAAACAGCATTTTAAGTTCACTTTGGTTATATTTGCTGATACTTTTATTTGTCTGATGTTTTGCCGCTGCACAAACTGGTTAATTGCACACCATTCGTAAACTCAAAAGGTCTTATGTTAGGACCGTTGGACACCGAGGGCCCCCTGAATACACAAAAAAAAGGAAGCAAAGAAAACGGCAACTCGGGGGGCTGGTCCCGTCTCGCCCCACCCCAGACAGTCTCCCCAATTTTCATGCTGGTAATCATAGTAATAGGGTGGGTAGTGGGTCTTCACATTTCTCTTGGCTTGACTCCTGGGGCCTGCTATGGTTCGCACCCCTATTCCCGTTGTCCGTTCTCTCCCTCTGTCTGTCCCCTAAAACCGTTTTCTATCTGGCTGCATTTTCAATACACATCAGAAAAACAAAATAAATAAATAAATAAGCAGAGGGAGTATTTCAAAGTTCCCCTGTTGCAAAGCAAAACTATTCCAGCACAAAAGACATACAGATCCACCATTCTGCATGGTCATGCAGTTGAACAGGACAAGTTCAAAAACGCCAACTGGAAGGGGATTATTTTATGAGCTGGTTTGTCTTTTTCATCTATTGAAACATAATTTCTCGGGATTGAAATGTATTTACGTTCAGATTTTAAATTCAGTAAAGAGGCCTATTGAGTTCCCACATGGAACATATACAGTACACTGCAATCAAACACAATTCACCTCAGCTGCTGGCTTCCGAAAGACATGGCTAGCGACATGCTTTTGGCAGTTTAGGGGGTCCTTAGTTTACAACAGTCCTAACATGAGGTTTCATGATTAAAACTATATTGTATGTAACTTGGCGGCACGGTGACCGACTGGTTAGAGCGTCAGCCTCACAGTTCTGAGGACCCGGGTTCAATCCCCGGCCCCGCCTGTGTGGAGTTTGCATGTTCTCCCCGTGCCTGCGTGGGTTTTCTCTGGGTACTCCGGTTTCCTGCCACATCCCAAAAACATGCATGAATTGGAGACTCTAAATTGCCCGTAGGCATGACTGTGAGTGCGAGTGGTTGTTTCTTCCTATGTGCCCTGCGATTGGCTGGCAACCAGTTCAGGGTGTACCCCGCCTCCTGCCCGATGACAGCTGGGATAGGCTCCAGCACGCCCGCAACCCTAGTGAGGAGAAGCGGCTCAGAAAATGGATGGATGGATGGATGTATGTAACTTGTCACCTCCTAGGCTGGAATTCTGCATTACAACAACAGACCAGTCGCTTCGATATTTACTATGACTTTTAGGCCCCTTGTATGTGATTCATGGGGGGCAGTGGTCCGGTGCCCTTGCCCCTCCCCTTGGGACTGGTCGGGGCGCTTCGGTCGGGCTCGGGATCTCCATGGGTCCTGGGTGGTCGGTGCCGTCCCCCTGGTTGAGTCCTCTGCTGAACGGGCTTGCTGACTCGCCCCTCATTCTCTCCTACACTTTTCTGTCCTCTCTTATCTGGTTCTCTTGGTTAGTTATTTTATGTCCTCACCATGTCCCCCCCCCCCCCACCCACACCCCAATCTACAAATGTTGTAATGTTACTTGTGTTTAAATATCTAGACTCTCACTATTTTTCTGCTGTGGTTCTCACCCCTACTCCCCTTGTCCACTCTGTCCCCGTCTGTCCCCTAAATCCTTTTCTGTCCATCTGCATTTTCAATAAACATCAGATTAATTTTAAAAAATACAAAATTAACGAGAGGGAGTATTTTAAACATCAGATTAATTTCAAAAAATAAAAAATTAAGCAGAGGGAGTATTTCAAACTCCCCTGTTGCACAGCAAAACTGTAACTCCATCCATCCATTTTCCAAGCCGCTTATCCTCACAAGGGTCGCGGGACTGCTGGAGCCTATCCCAGCTATCTTCGGGCAGGAGGCGGGGTACACCCTGAACTGGTTGCCAGCCAATCGCAGGGTACATTTAAACAAACAACCAGTTGGAATCACATTCACACCTATGGGCAATTAACCTACCATGCATGTATATATGTGTGTGTGTGTGTGTGTGTGTGTGTGTGTGTGTGTGTATATATATATATATATATATATATATATTGGCTGGGGACCAGTTAAGGGTGTACCCCGTTTCTCGCCCGAAGATAGCTGGGATAGGCTCCAGCACGCCCGTGACCCTAGTGAGGATAAGCGGTACAGAAAATGGAGGGATGGATGGGAAGATATTATAGATAGATCGATAGATAGACAGACAGACACACACACGCACACACACAGACTTTGAAGGGAGTCACTCTCCCTGCAAGGGCGGTTTTATCGAACACCAGTTGGGCCACGCCTACCAAGCACTTGCTATCTATTGTACCTCCCTATAATTGAATCTCCTATTGCCAGACAATGATTGAAATGTTCACGGGAAATATTTCAAAGACCACAAAAGCTGTATGTGAGGGCTAGTATGTCTAACATTTTCCTGTAGACTGCTCTTCCAACTAATTATTAAAAGTTATTTTTTTAAACGTGCATAGCTAGGGTATTTATCCATGTACTCTATGTTGGTTGATTGGTTGGTTGTTTGGGCGGTCAGTCGATTATTTGTTATATCCTGGAAAGTCAGGATTTAGGGCAGATGCGCAGATTATTTGTGTACATGACCTACATTTAAATGCATCTCCAGATGAGATCATGCGAAGATAACAAGAAATCAAGACGGCAGTGAAAAAAAAAACAGATAAAGGAGGAAGGAGAACGCAGGCGGGTGGGGAAATGAGGGGTGTGCGATGGCGGGCTGTTAAGAGTCACTTCCTTCCCGGAAAGTCGCCACAGGTCAAGCCTCGGGCGCAGCCATCCATTCTTTAGCACTTTGCTTCTCGCTGCATATTTTTTTTCGCCTTGTTTTCCATTCTCTGACACGTGCTATATTACTGTTCAAGGGGTGAACGAGGAAAAAAAAAAAAAGACGACAAAGCAAATGCCATTTTTCCCAGAGATGCACCGCAGGGAAGGAATTCATTCAGCACAGATAGCAAAACACCTCTGGTCAGGCGGCGACACACAAGAGCAAAAACAACAACACAGGTACAAAGTTTGGCAATACAAGTAAAGCAACTTTAACACACTTTTAAGTTTTAAATCACTGTCACATACTGTATACCTACATCTTTCTGTGCTTTGTAAGAATTAGTACATCTACAGCATGTTTAACGTTTGATTTAAAGCTTTGAAAACAGCTATTTTTCTTTTGTTACTGACATGGTACAGCATAAAGAATGTGCTTGAATAACGATTAATGAAATGACACATAAGAGGTTATATGGGCATAGACGTGATTTATTTTTTGTTTCACTGCTAAAAAGTGACATAAAAAGACTTGTGGCTCCTTTAAAGTATTCATTCAGCAGGTTAAAAGGTGAAAGTGTGTGTAGAAGTGAAAGGTTTTCAAGTTTATTTTGGTGGGTAACGGATAGTTATTTATTCATATGGATGTATTTATTAATTTTATTTTCCTTTCATATGTAATTTAATTGAATTAATGATTATTTGGGTTGTTTTATTTTATTGTATGTTCTTTTTAAGGATACTAAATAATTTTTGACTTCCTCAAATTAATAAATACACTCCTTACCCTGAATAGATGCCTGGTATTCTCTACAGTTAACTAAATAATCAACCTTCTCTTTGGTCTTCCTCGAGCTCTCTTGCCTGCCAGCTCCACCCTCATCATCCTTCTACCAATATACTCACTCTCTCTCCTCCGGACGTATCCAAATCATCGAAGTCTGCTCTCTCTAACTTTGTCTCCAAAACATCTTACCTTGGCCGTCCATCTGATGAGCTCATTTCTAATTTTATCCAACCTGGTCCTAGAGAGAACCTCAACATCTTCATATCCACCACCTCCAGCTCTGCTTCCTGTTGTCTCTTTAGTGCCACTGTGTCTAATCCATACATCTTGGCTGGCCTCAACACTGTCTTATCATAAATGTTGTCCTTCATCCTAGCATAGACTCTTCTGTCACATAACACACCTGAGACCTTCCTCCACCCATTTCAACCTGCTTGGACCCATTTCTTCACTTCCTTACCACACTCACCATTGTTCTGGACTGATGACGCCAAGTGTTTAAAGTCCTCCACCCTTGCTATCTCTTCTCCCTGTAGCCTCACTCTTCCCCCTCCACCTCTCTCATTCATGCACATATATTCTGTCTGACTTCAGCTAATCTTCATTCCCCTCTGTTTCAATCCATGCCTCCATCTTTCTAACTGTTCCTCTACCTGCTCTCTGCTTTCACTGCAGATCACAATGTCATCTGCGAACATCATGGTCCATGGGGATTCCAGTCTAACCTCATCTGTCAGCCTATCCATCACCACTGCAAACAGGAAGGGGCTCAGACCTGATCCCAGATGCAGTCTCACCTACACCTTAAATTCCTGTCACACCTACAGCACACTTCACCACTGTTCTGCTGCCCTCATACTTGTCCTGTATTATTATAACATACTTCTCTGTCACTCCAGACTTCAACATGCAGTACCGCAGTCCTACAGCACACCGCACCACTGTATCTCTACTGTATCTTAATTATTTTTTGAATACACATATATTTACAGTATGTCTGTAAAATGCAATGGATAATTTACAAATACATCACATTAAAAGTAAAAATAAATAAAATAAAATACAAAAAAAACTTCATTCAAATTCATTAAAATTCACTATTAGCATTAAAATTCACTATTAGCAGCACTTAACTCCTTTTTACCTTCAATGACAGTTCAAAGTTAAAAGAGTAATAGCCTTGGCAGCGGTTCTATGGTGCCAGAATGTAGCATTTCACATTTTATTTTCATTGATTTGACTTGACCTCAGATTTTTTTTACATAAAAAATTTTAAATGTAAAAAAGTTTTGAAAATGAATTTTAATATTAAAAAAAGATCTAGTTGAAGATGTTGTCATTAGCAGCTCTTAACTTATTTTTAAATTTGAAAAACACTGGTTTTTCCCATTCGGCTTTTTTTTTGAATTTATGAGAGGAGGGGAGGATATAGGATTGTGTGAACGCATTTCTAAAGTACAGAGGTGCCTTGAGATACCAGTTTAATTTGTTCCATGACCATGCTCTTATCTCAAAACATTCAAAAAAGAAAACATCCATTGAAATGGATAGAATGCAATTAATCTGTTCCAATTCCCAATATCTCGAAGTACGACTGTATTTAGTTTGTCCGCAATCTGAAAAACGTTATCAAAAAACATATACGGCGGTTAAAATAAGTATTTAACACGTCAACATTTTTCTCACTAAATATACTTCCAAAGTTTCTATTGAAACTGAAAATTTCCCCAGATGTTGGAAACAACCTAAGTAATACACACATACAAAAGAAAGTCTGCTAGAAACAAATAAGATCATAAATTAAGTTGTGTATAATAATGTGATATACCACAGACAAAAAGTATTGAACACATGAAGAAAAGGAGGTGTAAAAAGGCATGGAAAGCCAAGACAACACCTAAAATGATCAATAATCAAACAGCAATCCAGCCCCTTGTCAGTGCAAATGAATATCAGATGGTTCTGTCCTAATTGATGGCCTACAAAAAGGTCTCATTGCCAAGATGTGAGTCAAGACACATCTCATGATGGGTAAGAGCAAAGAGCTGTCTCAAGACCATCGCAAACTAATTGTTGCAAAACATAACAATGGCATTGGTTACAGGCGCATATCTAAGCTTCTGAATGTTCCAGTGAGCACAGTTGGGGCCATATTATGTAAGTGGAAAGCCAATCATACCACCATAAATATGCCTCGATCAGGTGCTCCTCACAAGATTTCTGACAGAGGAGTGCAAGGAATAATCAGAAGAGTTGTCCAAGACCCGAGGACTACCTGTGGAGAGCTTCAAAAAGACCTGTAATGAGCAGGTACTGTTGTCACAAGGAACACAGTGTGTAATGCACTCCACCGTCATGGCCTGTGTGCACGCTCACCACGCAAGACCCCATTGCTGAAAACAAAGCATGTCAAAGCTCATTTAAAGTTTACTGAACAAACTTTGGACAAGCCAGTTAAATACTGGGATAATATAGTCTGGTCTGATGAGAGCAAAATTGAACTGTTTGGATGCCATAACACCACGTTTGGAGGAGAAATGGCACTGTACATCACCCTAAAAACACCAACACCAACAGTAAAGTTCAGTGGTGGGAACATGAAGGTGTGGGGCTGCTTTTCAACAAATGGTACTGGTAAACTTCACATTATTGAAGGAAGGATGAATGGGCAAATGTACCGAGACATTCTTGACAAAAATCTGCTGCCATCTACGAGGATGATGAAAATGAAACAAAGGTGGACATTTCAGCAGGGTAATGATCCAAAACATACTGCCAAGGGAACTATCAATTGGTTTCAAAGAAAAAAAATAAAGCTGCTAGAATGGCCCAGCCAATCACCTGATTTGAATCCAATCGAAAATCTACAGAAAGAACAGAAACTCAAGGTCCATAAAAGAAACCCACGGAACCTTCAAGACTGCTTGTGTGGAGGAATGGGCCTAAATCACACCAGAGCAATGCATGCGACTAGTTTCTCCATACAGGTGTCTTGAACCTGTCATTGCAAACAAAGGCTTTTGTACAAAGTATTAAATAAATACCAGTTGGCGTGTTCAATACTTTTTCCCTGTATCATTTCACATTATTACACACAATTAATTTCTGAGTTTATTTGTTCTATTTTTTTTGTATTTGTGGATTACTTGGGTTGTTCCCAACAACTGGTGAATTATTTACGTCAATAGCACCTTTGGAAATATATTTAATGAGAAAAATGGTGACGTGTTAAATATTTATTTCAGTCGCTGTATATACATCCATATAGATAGATAGAGAGAGTGAGAGAGTGAGAGAGAGAGAGAGAGAGAGAGAGAGAGGAGTATGTGTGTGTGTGTGTGTGTGCGTGAGGGGCAAATTCAACCAACCGTTGGACTGCCAAAGGCGGTCATTTGCTAATGTTTTGTGCGATAGCTTATGTTGTTTATTTGTGGTGTCGAGCATGTGTGTGTGTAAGGCAGAGAGAGCATGCGTGAGAGCCAGAGAGAGAGAGAAGGAGAGAGAGAGAGAGAGAGAGAGAGAGAGAGAGAGAGAGAGAGAGAGAGAGAGAGAGAGGAGTGTGTGTGTGTGTGTGTGAGGGGCAAATTCAACCAACCGTTGGACTGCCAAAGGCGGTCATTTGCTAATGTTTTGTGCGATAGCTTATGTTGTTTATTTGTGGTGTCGAGCATGTGTGTGTGTAAGGCAGAGAGAGCATGCGTGAGAGCCAGAGAGAGAGAGAAAGAGAGAGAGAGAGAGAGAGAGAGAGAGAGACAGAGAGAGAGAGACCAGAGGCATGTTCTGGACATGGACTGCGGCCTGCCACACTGCTTTAAAATTGACCCAGGGCTGACCTAGTTACCTCACTTCACCCTCAGCCGCTTTAATGGAGGGAGGGGAGAAGATGAGCGAGTGAAGATACAGTTCCAAGTGTGTGTGTGTGTGTGTGTGTACGTTCAGGGATTGTAAAATTGGAGAAAGACAGAAGAGAAGCCCCTGGCTCTGCCCAGACCAGACCAGTCTGACCTTACTTGGCCGCCCCACTTGTATCCTCACATCCGCAATTGCATAATGTACACGTGCACACATACACTCACTCACTCACTCACTCACACACACACACACACACACAGACACACACACACAGATGCATGTTAATGTAATACAGCTGTGGGTTGAATGAAGTTTACAACTTTGCTGGTTCACTTAGCTCAACACTGCAGGTGCTAAAAGCTTCAACTGCAACTCGGGTGCAGTCGATTACAATTGGCTGCAATGCACTTTTAAACCAGTAGAGGCGGAATATCCATCTTAACGGTGACTATGGACTACCAGAATTTAGGAGCTTTGGCAGAGGTTCTACGGAACCATAATGCTGGCAGGTTTTCACATTCAATGTCTTATTTTGACTTGACTTATTCACTATTCACTACTTTTTTCATTATTTTGTTTAAAATAAAGCATTCATAATTTTCCTATTACCAGCACTGAAACTTCTTTTCACAGTTGAATGACAGATTCTAAAAAGAAAAGTTACTTAAAACATTGCCTGTATAGTTATTAATGGTTGATAGTTAATAATGTTAATGAGAGATGCAAGATATAAAAAATATTCAAATATCCATCCATCCATTTTCTGAGCCGCTTCTCCTCACTAGGGTCGCGGGCGTGCAGGAGCCCATCCCAGCTGTCATCGGGCAGGAGGCGGGGTACACCCTGCACTGGTTGCCAGCCAATCACAGGGCACATACAAACAAACAACCATACACACTCACATTCACACCTATGGGCAATTTAGAGTCTCCAATGAATGCATGTTTTTGGGATGTGGGAGGAAACTGGAGCGCCCGGAGAAAACCCACGTAGGCACGGGGAGAACATGCAAACTCCACACAGGCGGAACCGGGGACTGAACCCGGGTCCCCAGAACAGCGAGGCCGACGCTCCAACCAGCCGGCCACCGTGCCAATATTAGAATATGTTATTCAAAAAAATAACAAATGCAAAAAGTTGCAAGTAGTAGTAGCAGATGCAAAGAATGCAGCCCTATGGGAGGCACAAGCCAGTGCAAACTGTAGGCCGGTCACAAGCCCGGATAAATGCAGAGAGTTGCGTCAGGATGGGCACCCGGCTTAAAACTTTGCCAAACAAATATGAGCGTTCATCCAAACAATTCCATACCAGATCGGTCGTGGCCTGGGTTAACAACATCCGCCACCGGCGCCGTTAACCTGCAGGGCGCCAGTGGAAATTCAGCTACTGTAGGTCGAAGACGAAAGAGAGGTGGAAAGCAGGTTCTTAGGCAGAAAGAGAAGAGGAAAGTACAGAACCTAGAACTAAATCTGGGGACTTTGAATGTTTGGAGTCACAGGGAAAATCTCAGCAGTTGGTTGACATATGATATGATATATTGTGTGTCCAGAAAAGCAGGTGGAAAGGTAGTAAGGCTAGAGGTTTAGGGGCAGGGTTCACATTATTTTACCATGGTGTAGATGGGAAGAGAAATTGAGTAGGGGTTATTTTAAAGGAAGAGTTAGCCAAGAATGTCTTGGAGGTGAAAAGAGTATCAGATCGAGAGATGAGGCTGAAAGTTGAAATTGAGGAAGTTATGTATAATGCAATTAGTGTCAACGACCCACATGCAGGTAGGATGATAGAGAAATTATGGAAGGAGCTGGACAATGTAGTTCTGCGCATCCCAGACAGAGAGAGAGTTGTGATTGGTGCAGATTGTTAATGGACATGTTGGTGATGGAAACAGGGGTGATAAAGAAGTGATGGCTAATTTCGGCATCCAGGAAAGGAACTTGGAGGGACAGATGGTGGTAGACTTTGCAAAAAGGATGGAAATAGCTGTAGTGCCTCTTCTTTCTTCCAGAAGAGGCAGGAACATAGGGTGACCTACAAGAGCGAAGGTAGAAACACGCAGATGGATTACATATTGTGCAGACGATGTAATCTGAAGGAGGTTACTGAATGTAAGGCAGTGGTAGGGGACAGTGTGGCTAGACAGCATAGGATGGTGGTGTGTAAATTGACTATAGTGGTGGGGAGGAAGATTAAGAAGACAAAGGCAGAGCAGAGAACCATGTGGTAGAAGCTGAGAAAAGAAGAGTGTTGTGTGGCTTTTCGAGAAGAGGTGAGACAGGCTCTCGGTGGACAGGAGGAGCTTCAGGAAGATTGGTCCACTACAGCCAAGGTGGTCAGAGAGACAGACAGGAGAGGACTTGGTGTATCTTCTGGTAGGAAAGGGAAGAAGGAGACTTGGTGGTGGAACCTCAAAGTACAGGAAATCATACAAGGAAAGAGGTTACCAAAGAAGAAGTGGGACACTGAGAGGACCAAGGAGAGAAGAAAGCAATACATGGAGATGTGACGTAGGGCAAAGATGGAGGTGGCAAAGGCCAAACAAGACTCATATGATGACATGTATGCCATGTTGGACACTAAAGAAGGAGAAAAGGATCTATATAAGTTGGCCAGACAGAGGGATAGAGATGGGAAGGATGTGCAGCAGGTTAAGGTGATTAAGGATAGAGATGGAAATGGTTTGACTGGTGCCAGTAGTGTGATGGATAGATGGAAAGTATACTTTAAGGAGTTGATGAATGAGGAAAACGAGAGAGAGGGAAGTGTGGTAGACCAGGAAGTGACAATGATTAGTAAGGGGGGAGTTAGAAAGGCATTAAAGAGGATGAAAAATGGAAAGGCAGTTGGTCCTGATGACATACCTGTGTTGGTATGGAAGCATCTAGGAGAGGTGGCTATGGCGTTTTTGACCAGCTTGTTCAACATAATTCTAGCGGGTGAGAAGATGCTTGAAGAATTCAAGAAAAGTGTGCTGGTGTCCATTTTTAAGAACAAGGGTGATGTGCAGAGCTGTGGGGACTACAGAGGAATGAAGTTGATGAGCCACACAATAAAGTTATGTTAAAGAGTAGTAGAGGCTCAACTCAGAACAGATGTATTTGCGAAGAACAGTATGGTTTCATGCCTATAAAGAGTACCACAGATGCATTATTTTCCTTGAGGATGTTGATTGAAAAGTACAGAGAAGGTCAGAAGAGTTTGGAGAGCGAGAGAAAGCCTATGACAGAGTACCCATTGAGGAATGGTCGTACTACATGCAGATGTCTGGAGTGACAGAGAAGTATGTTATAATAATACAGGACAAGTATGAGGGCAGTAGAACAGTGGTGAGGTGTGCTGTAGGTGTGACAGAGGAATTTAAGGTGGAGGTGGGACTGCATCAGGGATCAGCCCTGAGCCCCTTCCCGTTTGCAGAGGTGATGGATAGGCTGACAAATGAGGTTAGATTGAGGAATGAGGGAGCAGATTGAGGAACAGTTAGAAAGGTGGAGGCATGGAAAGGCAAGGAATGAAGATTAGCCGAAGACATAATATATGTGCATGAATGAGAGGAGTGGCGGGAGAAGAGTGTGGCTACAGGGAGAAGAGATCACGAGGATGGAAGACTTTAAATACTTGGTGTCAAAGGTCCAGAGCGATGGTGAGCGTGGTAAGGAAGTGAAGAAATGAGTCCAAGCAGGTTGGAAAGGGTGGAGGAAGGTGTCAGGTATGTTACATGACTGAAGAGTCTCTGCTAGGATGAAGGGCAAAGTTTATAAGACAGTGGTGAGGCCAGCCATGATGTACGGATTAGAGACAGTGGCACTGAAGAGACAACAGGAAGCAGAGCTGAAGGTGGCGGAAATGAAGAGTGTATAGGATTAGAAATTAGCTCATCAGAGGGACAGTCAAGGTTAGTTGTTTTGGAGACAAAGTTAGAGAGAGCAGACTTCGATGGTTTGGACACGTCCAGAGGAGAAATAGTGAGTATATTGGTAGAAGGATGATGAGGATGGAGCTGCCAGGCAAGAGAGCTAGAGGAAGACCAAAGAGAAGGTTGATGGATGTTGTGAGGGAAGACATGAGGGCAGTTGGTGTTACAGAGGAGGATGCAGGAGATGGGTTTACATGGAAAAGGATGACACGCTGTGGCGACCCGTAACAAGACAAGCCGAAAGGAAAAGTTGGAGAGATGCAAAATTAAAAAATATCTAAATGTCTGTTTTTTATAAATATATATAAAAAAATGAATAAATATGTGCTCAATTAAAACATTTACAAAAATAAAATCCATCTATCCATTTTCTATCACTACTAATCCTGTATTTTAAATTTTTTAAATTATGACATGAAAAAAAAACAATTCACAGTTGTCACAACTTGGCAGACTGCCTGTTTTACACATTCAACTTCACTTTTGAATGTTACTAAAAGGGGAAGTTTGTAGTTTTCTAAAAAAGAATCACTTTTTGTCATATTTGTTAAAACGCTGTATAAACCTGACAGTAGTACATTGGTAAAATCATCTGTGGAAAAACAAATTATCCCTTTCTGGCCCAATCTTGTACTTCTAATTTTATTTTAAGAAAACACCATGCCAGAGGAAGAACAATAAATCAGACAGAAGGTGTGACTGACGAGGAGTCAAGTAGCGTGAAAAGTGTGAGTGTCGAAAAAGTGGAGGAGTTACAATACCTACTATATTCCCAATTCACTACTACAATTAAAACTAGTACATCCATCAATCCATCCATCCATTTTCTACCGCTTATCTGAGGTCGGGTCGCGGGGGCAGTAGCTCCAGCAGGGACGCCCAGACTTCCCTCTCCCCAGCCACTCCATCCAGCTCCTCCGGGGGGATCCCGAGGCGTTCCCAGGCCAGCCAAAGGACGTAGTCTCTCCAGCGTGTCCTGGGTTGTCCCCGGGTCACGAGCTGTGGGTCGTGACCGAAAGAACAAGATCCTGGATACAAGCGGCCGAAATGAGTTTCCTCCGCAGGGTGTCCGGGCTCTCCCTTAGAGATAGGGTGAGAAGCTCGGTCATCCGGGAGGATCTCAGAGTAGAGCCGCTGCTCCTCCACATCGAGAGGAGCCAGATGAGGTGGCTGGGGGATCTGATTCGGTTGCCTCCCGGACGCCTTCCTGGTGAGGTGTTCCGGGCACGTTCCACCGGGAGGACAACTAATACAGGTACTAAAAAAAACTGTTTAATAAAGGTTTTTGAGATATTGTCAGGCTCATAGTATAATTGCCAGTCATTTTTTAATGTTTTCACAAAACAAGAAGGAATTTTTTTTTTTAACAAACAACTAGAGTCCAGTTGTCTGTTCCATTATCTGGATTACTGAGAATCTACACACACATAAAGAAAAACAATTTTTTTTAGCAAGCACGTTGGTATTTTTTATTGATCTTGTGACAGAAAGTTAAAAACGACTCGGGCAATTATGCTATTATACAACCCCAATTCCAATTAAGTTGGGAAGTTGTGTTAAACATAAATAAAAACAGAATACAATGAATGATTATTTGCTAAAAACAATCAAGTTTATCAGTTTGAACATTAAATATCTTGTCTTTGAAGTGTATTCAATTAAATATATGTTGAACATGATTTGCAAATCATTGTATTCTCTATTTATTTATGTTTAACACAACGTCCCAACTTCATTGGAATTGGGGTTCTAATTTTGTCTGTAAAATATAGTTTCAAGCGAGGGTACATACCGCAGCAGCTGCATGGCCCAGCGTCCCGGTGGGCAGCGCGCTGGCACCCGTGGTGGCGCCGACACTGTTCGGGTGGCGTATGTGGACAGCTGGCCCGCTCGCAAGGGGCACCGCTGGTTTGACGCCCTGCTGTGGCGGCTGAATCAGGGACTGCTGACTGCTTAGCAAAGACAGCCGCAGGGCCGGGAGGCTCTTCTGTAGAATGGCGAACAAGCGCAAAATAGATTTAAGTGCACAAAACAAACCAAAAACATCAAACTGTGAGACATCAGTATAATTTCCAGCATGCATGAATGCACCACAAGTTATTTGTGACCATAGACACAAATGGTCTAGGTGGTTTAGTGTTGTAACACTCGAAACATTTTGAAGGTCTTCTCTCGACCTCAACTCCCAAAAGTCACCCTCGTCTTGGTCTTGGACTGGCCGGTCTCTGGATTTTCCGTCGAGACCAGCACTGATTTGCTATTCTTCAACTTCATTAATGCATAGTCATACTTGCCAACTTATGAAACCAGAAACACCAAGTAGCCAAGGTCTAGGGGCTGCAGGCCCCAGTATGTCCAGGACACAGTCCAGGTGGAGGGTTCAGGTGGGAAAAGCACCATGAGGAAAAATACATTTTAGCATTTAGACACAAAATGTGGCTAAAGAACACTCACATTTCTGCCACAATCATAGGGCAACTTTCACCAAAAATAATACTGCGATTGCAATGCCATTTGACCTGTGTTTTTTCATTTCAATGTGGTCTTTTACATCGCTAATTCCTCCGTGTCCATTTGAAAAATTGTGTCTACACAAAGTGCAGTTCGCCCTTTCTTGAACAAATAATTACTCCTGGATATGCTTTGGAATATCCTTCACGGAAAGTCTGTAATTTTCTTTTCGGTTTCATTCAGTCCTTTTAAATGATAAAATATTGACAGCTTATTTTTAACTTACTTTTAATTTCTGTTTTGAGTTATTCAATATGATGTCATGGCACTGACTTGCCAAATGTACCAGTCCAATAATATAGTCAGTTTTCACCATTTTTAAGATAACAAGAAATATCAGGTTGTATGGTCTTTTAGCAAAGTTAAATAGATTTTAAAAAACATCTAAGTAAAATAAGAAGAATTTTGAGAACATTTATTGTGAATATCTCAAAAGTCAAAATAAAAACTCTTGGAACGCACAGGCTATAAAATACTTTATGTATTATTGTACATAGTGGTTGTGATTACGTGGGTTTAAGATGTGTGTATATGTGTGGGCATGTATATGTGTTTAAACACATATACAACTGTAAATGATCATGTTGCTGCTCATTAAGGTGAATACAAGTACTTATCTTGTTTGACATACGATATCTTGTTGATTGTACAAATACTGCTCAAAAATCTCTGAAAAAACTCTACAATATTTTTTTTAAACCTCAGCACTCTATTGTGCAAACAAACAAAAAATAACTGCTGATGTAAAATATTGAATATAGTATATATTTATACACTTTTAATCTTCCCTCCTCTTGGCTGACATATAAGCAATACAGTCTTAATTCATTTCTGGTTGTCGGACTGTCCTGTGTGTGGTTGTTGAATTCTATTCTCTCCAGACACACATTAATTTACTTTTCATAGTTGGTTACACTCTGTTTTAACGAACGCACTTCCAGCAAGATTTGAGTGAAAAATGTACTGTGGCACGAATCACTTTTTCCGGTGTTTGCTTCATGACATTTAACGATAATTTAGCGCCAGTTTAGCATGGCTTCGCCGTATTCTCCTGTTAAGTCCTCCTTTCGTGATCACGATACTTCAGAATTGTAGCTTATTCATCCCCATGGAAACAATGATTAGTAACTTTTTATTTTTTTACACTGATGAAAATGCAATAACATCATCAACAAATGTTATAGCGATTGGTTGGTAGAGTTCAAATCTTCCATCCATCCATCCATTGTTTTCCGCTTATTCGAGGTCGGGTCGAGGGGGCAGCAGCCTCAGCAGGGAAGCCCAGACTTCCCTCTTCCCAGGCATTTCCTCTTGCTCTTACGAGGGGATCCCGAGGCGTTCACAGGCAAGTCGAGAGATGTTGTCTCTCCAGCGTGTCCTGGGTCGTCCCCGGGGTCTCCTCCCGGTGGGACGTGCGCGGAACACCTCACCAGGGAGGCGTCTGGGAGGCATCCTAAACAGATGCCCGAGCCACCTCATCTGGCTCCTCTCAATGCGGAGGAGCAGCGGCTCTACTCAGAGCCTCTCCCGGATGACCGAGCTTCTCACCCTATCTCTAAGGGAGAGCCCGGACACGTCCCACAGCTCGTGACCATAGGAACGTAGATCGACCGGTAAATCAAGAACTTCGCCTTTCGTCTTAGCTCCTTCTTTACCACAACGGATCGATACAAAGTCCGCATCACTGCAGACGCTGCACCGATCCGCCTGTCGATCTCCCGATCTCCCCTCACTCGTGAACAAGACCCCAAGATACTTGAACTCCTCCACTTGGGGCAGGATCTCATCCCCGACCTGGAGAGGGCACTCCACCCTTATCCGACTGAGGACCATGGTCTCAGATTTGGAGGTGCTGATTTTCATCCCAGCCGCTTCACACTCAGCTGTGAACCGCTCCAGTGAGAGTTGGAGATCACGGCTTGATGAAGCCAACAGAACCACATCATCTGCAAAAAGCAGAGATGCAATTCTGAGGCCACAAAACCAGACCCCTCTACGCCTCGGCTGCACCTAGAAATTCTGTCCATAAAAGTTATGAACAGAATCGGTGACAAAGGGCAGCCTTGGCAGAGACCAACCCTCAACGGAAACAAGTCCGACTTACTACCGGCAATGCAGACCAAACTCTGACCCCGGTCGTACAGGGACCGAACAGCCCGTATCAGGTGGTTCGGTATCCCATACGCCCGGAGCACCCCCCACAGGACTCCACGAGGGACACGGTCGAACGCCTTCTCCAAGTCCATAAAACACATGTAGACTGGTTGGGCGAACTCCCATGCACCCTTGAGGACCCTTCCGAGGGTGAAGAGCAAGTCCACTGTTCAAAAACCACAATGCTCCTCCTGAATCTGAGATTTGACTTCCCGACGGACCCTCCTCTCCAGCACTCCTGAATAGACCTTACCAGGGAGGCTGAGGAGTGTGATCCCCCTGTAGTTGGAACACATCCTGCGGTCCCCCTTCTTAAAAAGGGGGACCACCACCCCAGTCTGCCAATCCAGAGGCTCTGTCCCCGATGTCCACGCGATGTTGCAGAGGCGTGTCAACCAGGACAGCCCCACAACATCCAGAGCCTTTAGAAACTCCGGGCAAATCTCATCCAGCTCTGGGGCCTTGCCACCGAGGAGCTTTTTAACCACCTCGGTGACCTCAACCCCAGAGATAGGAGAGCCCACCTCAGAGAACCCAGACTCTGCTTCCTCAAGAGAAGGCGTGCCGGTGGAATTGAGGAGGTCTTCGAAGTATTCTCCCCACCGATTCACAACGTCCTGAGTCGAGGTCAGCAGCCCCCCATCCCCACTATACACAGCATTGATGGTGCACTGCTTCCCCCTCCTGAGACACCGGATGGTGGACCAGAATTTCCTCGAAGCCGCCCGGAAGTCGTTCACCATGGCCTCACCGAACTCCACCCACGCCTAGGTGTTTGCCTCAGCGACCACCAAAGCCGGATTCCGCTTGGCCAGCCGGTACCCATCAGCTGCCTCAGGAGTCCCACAGGCCAAAAAGGCCCGATAAGACTCCTTCTTCAGCTTGACGGCATCCCTCACCGCTGGTGTCCACCAACGGGTTCGGGGATTGCCGCCACGACAGGCACCGACCACCTTACGGCCACAGCTCCGGTCGTCCGCCTCAACAATAGAGGCGCGGAACATGGTCCACTCGGACTCAATGTCTCCCGCCTCCCCCAGGACGTGGGTGATGTTCTGCCGGAGGTGGGAGTTGAAACTCTTTCTGACAGGGGGTTCTGCAAGACGTTCCCAGCAGACCCACACCTCGGACTGGCATCTTCCCCCACCATCGGAGCCAACTCACCACCAGGTGGTGATCAGTTGAAAGCTCCGCCCCTCTCTTCACCCGAGTGTCCAAGACATGCGGCCGCAAGTCCGATGACACGACCACAAAGTCGATCATCGAATGGCGACCTAGGGTGTCCTGGTACCAAGTGCACATGTGGACACCCTTATGCTTGAACATGGTGGTCGTTATGGACAATCCGTGGTGAGCACAGAAGTCCAACAACAGAACACCACTCGGGTTCTGATCGGGGGGGGGGCCGTTCCTCCCAATCACGGCCTTCCAGGTCTCACAGTCATTGCCCACGTGAGCATTGAAGTCCCCCAGCAGAACGATGGAGTCCCCAGCGGGAGCGCTCTCCAGCAGGGTGGGTACTCTGAACTGGTTGGTGTATAGGCACAAACAACAGTCAGGACCCCTCCCCCCACCTGAAGGCGGAGGGAGGCTATCCTCTCGTTCACAGGGGTGAACCCCAATGTACAGGCGCTGAGCCGGGGGGCAATAAGTATACCTACACCTGCTCGGGGCCTCTCACTGTGGGCAATTCCAGAGCGGAAAAGAGTCCAACCCCTCCCGAGAGGACTGGTACCAGAGCCCAAGCCGTGTGTGGAGGCGAGCCCGACTATATCTCGTCGGAACTTCTCAACCTCACACACCAGCTCGGGCTCCTTCCCTGCCAGAGAGGTGACATTCCACGTCCCTAGAGCCAGCTTCTGTAGCCGGGGATCAGATCGCCAAGGTCCCCGCCTTCGGCCACGGCCCAGCTCACACTACACCCGACCCCTATGGCCCCTCCCACAGGTGGTGAGCCCATGGGAAGGGGGACCCACGTTATCCTTTCGGGCTGTGCCCGGCCAGGCCCCATGGGTGCAGGCCGGCCACCAGGCACTCGCCTTCGAGCCCCACGTCCAGGCCTGGCTCCAGAGGGAAACCTAGATCCATATATTTTGTTCTTCATCTGTGTTTTTGGAGCCGTGCTTTGTCTGGTCCCTCACCTAGGACCTGCTTGCCATGGGTGACCCTACCAGGGGTGTGAAGCCTCAGACAACTTAGCTCCTAGAACCATTGGGACACACAAACCCCTCCACCACGATAAGGTGACGGCTCAAGGAGAGGGAGTTCAAATCTTATGTCAGGCAAATACTTGCTGCAGTACTTAGACGCCAAGTGCATGATAGTCCCTCGCTTGCGAACTGACTTCAAGTTACATTCACGACTGCACATGTAGTCTCGTCCACTCAGGAATGCAGACTATTTACGACTGCATTGTGACGTCGGAACCCATGGCAACTGCCCGTAACAAAATAGGGCCAAAATAATGTTTTGAATGAAAAAACTTTTTCATCTATGCAGTCGTAACCCGGAATGGTTGATTTGAAGCTGTACTCATTAGGGCAAAACTGGAGTATTTGGCAAATATGTTAATGTGATAATAACGAGAAGCACTTGATAAAACAACAAATACCTTCAATTCATGTGGTATTAACCCCCTACGACCCCCACCCCACCCTTCCCCACATACAACAAGAAGTGAAATGTGTGAGACATAAGTACGAAACTGAGTAAGGAGAGTCCACAGCAAGACATGTCCGCTAAGTCAATGGTAATTATATTTTGGCTTCCTCAACCACAAAATTCTCACTGAAACATCAGGGAAAAGGTCGATCTTTAACATCTCGAACGAAAACAAACGTTAACTGTGAGTAACAACAGGTGATCTAATTTTGTCTTTCTGAGATGAAGAGGATCTGGAAAGAGGTTTTAATTCCACGTTAAAGTGTAATGTACTGTAATATCTTCTATTTCTTAAATACAATCAAGCTTTTCTTTAAATTTTCGTTTTTAAATACATTCAAGAATTTTTTTTTGCAGGAATGTAATTGAAAAAAAATTTTAAGATTTGAGATTTTTTCATGTTGTGCTTTGAAAAGAGTTGCAGACACCGCATTTTGGCCTGTCAAACAAGTGTGAAGCAGCTGGGATGAGAATCAGCACCTCCAAATCTGAGACCATGGTCCTCAGTCGGACCCTATCCGGGTCGGGGATGAGATCCTGCCCCAAGTGGAGGAGTGAAAGATTCTTGGGGTCTTGTTCACGAGTGAGGAAAGAATGGAACGGGAGATCCACAGGCGGATCAGTGCAGCATCTGCAGTGATGCGGACTTTGTATCGGTCCGTTGTGGTAAAGAAGGAGCTAAGACGAAAGGGGAAGTTCTCGATTTACCGGTCGATCTACATTCCTATGGTCACGAGCTGTGGGTCGTGTCCGGGCTCTCCCTTAGAGATAGGGTGAGAAGCTCGGTCATCTCAGAGGATCTCAGAGTAGAGCCAGTGCTCCTCCACATCGAGAGGAGCCAGATGAGGTGGCTGGGGCATCTGATTCGGATGCCTCCCGGACGCCTCCCTGGTGAGGTGTTCCGGGCACGTCCCACCGGGAGGAGACCCCGGGGACGACCCAGGACACGCTGGAGAGACTACGTCTCTCGGCTGGCCTGGGAACGCCTCGGGATCCCCTCGGAAGAGCTTGAGGAAGTGGCAGGGGAGAGGGAAATCTGGGCGTCCCTGCTAAAGCTACTGCCCCCGCAACCCGACCTCGGATAAGCAGTAGAAAATGGATGGATGGATGGATTTAAGAGAAAATGGTCTGTGAAACCTCGTCATGGTTTTTAAAATTTATTTTTACGGTCTAGGTCTTGTCAGGGTCTCTGCTTGTCTCGGTCTTGGGCTTGAATCAGTCTCGACTCTCAAACGTCTTGATCTTGTCTTGGTCTCTGTGAGTTCTGGTCTCAGGGAAGTCTTGACCTTGGATAGTGTGGTCTTGATAGAAACACTAGTTATCTTTTGTAGTGATAGTTACTTTACTTAATTTCCCTCATAGTAATAAAGTTTCTAGTGACCTATTATCGATCCATCTACAGATGTCTATCTATTACTGTTATGTTGATTTTTTTTTCTGTTTGGATTTGATGTGTTGTCATGCTGTTGTGTTTTGTTATGTTGTCTGGTGTAGTGTTATGTCGTATTAGGTCATGTTGTTACTGTTATTTTTTGTTTTATGTTGTATTATGTTGTGTAATGTTTTTGGTGATGTTCCATTATGCTATGCTCTACAGTATTATGTTATAATGCTATTATGTTGTTTTGATATGTTGTGTTTTGCTATGTTATGTGCTCCTATGTTAAGCTCTGTTTTACCAAGTTATGTAGTTTTAAATTGTTAACGTCGTGTTACGTTGCTGTTATGTTATTTTCTTGCACACACACACACACACGAGAGTATTTCAGACAAAATTTTAGACGCCAGCAACTTAACATTGCATGACAACGTGTTTGTCGGGTGCTCGGCTGCCTTGATGTGACGCTCATCATGCTTGGCTGGAAAAACCTGCTGGCGACTGACAGGCACGGCTGCCAGGCCCACTGTCACACAGATTCAGAAATCAGGCCGCAGGCTGCGCATGTGTGCACGTGCGCGTGCATGTGTGTGTGTGTGCGTGTGTGTCAGGCTTAGCCATTAGTAGCCTTAGCGTAAAGGGAGTCGTACTTCAGGGGGTTCAAGTTAAACAAAAGAGGAACCATGTTGGCAGGTAATTAAAGGTTCTTTAAGGTAGTTGCTATAAAACTGAGGTCCGGTGACTCCTGGGTGTTCGCAAGCTGAAGCTTGGGGTGCGCAAAATAATTTGATAAATTATTATGTCGTATCATATCACATAAAAAATATAAAATGAAAAGTGAAGCGGCATGGTGGACGACTGGTTAGCACATCTGCCGCACAGTTCTGAGAACCGGGGTTCAAATCCCGACCCCGCCTGTGTGGAGTTTGCATGTTCTCCCCGTGCCTGCGTTGCGTTTTCTCCGGGTATTCCGGTTTCCTCCCACATCCCAAAAACATGCGGGGTAGGTTAATTGAAGACTTTAAATTGCCCGTAGGTATGAATGTGAGTGCGAATGGTGCGAAAAGGCATTTCTAAAGCTTTAGAATTCCAGCAAACCATAAGGAAAGCCATTATCCTCATTTGGAGAAATAATGGAACAGTGGTGACGCCACAAAGGAACTCAGGACAACTTCTTAAGAACTGCAGGCCTCCCTTGCCTCAGTTAAGGTGGGTGGGGTGGGGTGGGGGGGTTGCCTGGGGGGGTGGCATTGGGTGGCCAGTTGTCGGGGCGCCTCGGTGGGGCCGGCGGACCGCCCTGGGTCCTTTCACTGGGTGTGGGGTCACGCACTTACTGCGACAAATAACTCATGAATATGCAAATCGCTTATGTATCCCCTCACTTATAATCTCGTCCTGTAGAATTGTATAATTTACAGTCAATCCGACCACACTTCAGTTGTACAGCTGATAAATAAGCAATAATTGATCAATAAAAGCAGCGAGCGACATTTAGAACATTGTAACGGAGTAAAAGTACCGTTACTTCTTAACACCAGAAGCGGCGGAAGTGTTTTTTCTGGTCTGGTCTCGTCAACTTATCCAAACAAGGCAGGTCCCGAGCGCACAGTCAGAACCTCGGGCCGATGCGCGCGGATATTAGTCCGCCGCGGCGTAATATTCAGAAATTACATCTGTGTGGATGGTGGATGTGTGGACTGGATCTAGCTGCCAGCGTTGAAGGAGTACGAGACAGCCTATGACGTCAGCGACGGCGATCCACCCCCCCGCCCCCCCAAGAAAAACTTATTGGATCTATATGATTCACGTAAATGGTTTGCATGTACGTACTGTAAAGTGAGTTGAATTGAGTTCACTCCCACCATACAGCGCTCATATGTCAAGTTTGCGCTCGCAAATCAAAGTACAAAAATCAGCCAAAAGACGGTCTCATTTTTTTACATCATAAAAACCTTGCATTTCAATAGGGGTGTGTAAACTTTTGTTTAGTTCAGGGTCCCACCTTAAGAAACGGTACCAGGTAAGGCTGTGGTGATGACTTGAGCTCCGTCTGCAGCCGGCTGGTGAACTCTTCTGGCTCGATCTTGGCATCCTAGTTTTTTTTTCCCAACATCACACAAACAGCAACAAAAACAATGAACCTCAATTCAAATTAGATATGCAAAGTGATGTGAACCTAGGAGACCTTAAAAGAGCGCTCATCTCGTCTCCTCCAGGCAGGCACTGCTCATTATGTATCAAATACAAAAAAAGAGGGCAGGTGATATGGTGTTCATTCACTATTAAGTTTGATAGACACACTATAGGCTTTAATTACTTGTGCTGGGATCACAAACAACAACATAGGTTATACTAACATATCAACTCACAGATTCTTACAGGTGTTTAGACACGAAAAAAGAATCCCACCGCACCACTTGTCAAAAGCACTGCCTTACTCATTTCCCCACATCATGTCTTGCCCTTTTCTCTTATCTTGTTCTCTTGGGTTAGTTATTGCATGTCCGGGTGGTGTGGTGCCCCCAACCCCCCCTCCAAATCTACAAATGACTGTTGTAATGTTACTTGTGTTCAAATATCGAGACTCTCACTTTTGTTCTGCTATGGTTAGCACCCCTAGTCCACTCTATCCCTCCCCTAAAACCCTATTATGTCCAGCTGCATTTTCAATAAACATCAGAATAATAAAATAATTTCAAAATAAGCAGAGGGAGTATTTCAAACTGCCCTGTTGCACAGCAAAACTGTTCCAACACAAAAGGCATACAGATCCACCATTCTGCAATGCCATGCTGCTGAATAGGACAGGTATAACAAATTTTAAAAATAAATAAATAAATAAATAAAATAAAAAAAGGAGGGCAGGAGGTAGTAAGAGGGTTCATGGCGCCATCTACACGCTGGAAGTGCTCACTGCATCAAGCTAAGGTACCCTGCTGCAATTAGTGAAAAACTGAGTAATTGGCTTCCCTCAAAAATGTTTATAATCACCTACAATAATAGTTTGAACTGTAAATATACTACAAACTATGATCCCAAAACCCTTTACTCTCATTTCAAATTCATTTTACAGCATTACCTTTAAAAATAAATGGCTTAGAGATTATTCGATTTTGTAAAAATGAAAAGCGCACATACAAGCACGTGGCAAAGAACCTGAAACTGAACTGGGAAAGTGTACTTTTCAAATCTGCATTAGAAGATATTCAAGACGTCGGCCAGTCCTTTATTGTTTTCCACTTGTGGGGATGATCACTTGTAGTTGGTTAGTGATATTAATCCTCACTAAACTAATGAAGAGTTGTTAGCAGTAGACTGGTTTTCCAGTTTTTCTGCACAATTTCTCTTGGCAATGTTGATTTATTTTGTCAATGGGCGTGCTGGAGCAACTGGTTATTGGCCTGATTGTACAGAGCTCTGTCTGATAGGCGTCCTCTTTCGCCTGGCGAAGTCGGTGAAGTTTGGCAGTGAACCGGGGCTTGTTGTTATTGAACGTGCAAAATGTCTTTGTTGGTACACGTTTTCACCAAAGTAGTTCACATATTTCGATGAGTAAATTTTTTAGTAAACATTTATGTGTAATACAACCCCAATTCCAATGAAGTTGGGACATTGTGTTAAACATAAATATAAACAGAATACAATGATTTGCAAATCATTTAAACCTATATTTAATTGAACACACAACAAAGACAAGATATTTAATGTTCAAACTGATAAACTTTATTGTTTTTAGCAAATAATCATTAACTTGGAATTTTATGGCTGCAACACGTTCCAAAAAAGCTGGGACAGGGTCATGTTTACCACTGTGTTACATCACCTTTTCTTTTAACAACATTCAATAAACGTTTGGGAATTGAGGACACTAATTGTTGTAGCTTTGTAGGTGGAATTCTTTCCCATTCTTGCTTCATGTACAGCTTCAGGTGTTCAACAGTCCGGGGTCTCCGTTGTCGTATTTTACGCTTCATAATGCGTCACGCATTTTCAATGGGAGACAGGTCTGGACTGCAGGCAGGCCAGTCAAGTACCCTCACTCTTTTACTACAAAGCCACGCTGTTGTAACACGTGCAGAATGTGGTTTGGCATTGTCTTGCTGAAATAAGCAGGGGCGTCCATGAAAAAGACATTGCTTGGATGGCAGCATATGTTTCTCCAAAACCTGTATGTACCTTTCAGCATTAATGGTGCCTTCACAGATGTGTAAATTACCCATGCCATTTGCACTAACACAGCCCCATACCATCACAGATGCTGGCTTTTGAACTTTGCGTCCATAACAGTCCAGATGGTTCTTTTCCTCTTTGGCCGGCAGACACGAAGTCCCCAATTTCCAAAAACAATTTGAAATGTGGACTCGTCGGACCACAGAACACTTTTCCACTTTGCATCAGTCCATCTTAGATGAGCTCGGGCCCAGAGAAGCCGGCGCCGTTTCTGGGTGTTGTTGATAAATGGCTTTTGCGTTGCGTAGTAGAGTTTCAAGTTTCACTTACGGATGTAGCGCCGAACCATATTTACTAACATTGGTTTTCTGAAGGCGGCATGGTGGGCGACTGGTTAGAGAGTCTGCCTCACAGTTCTGAGGACCGGGGGTTCAATCCCCAGCCCCCACTGTATGGAGTTTGAATGTTCTCCCCGTGCCTGCGTGCGTTTTCTCCGGGCACTCCGGTTTCTTCCCACATCCCAAAAAACATGCATGGTAGGTTAATTGACAACTCTAAATAGCCCGTAGGTGTGAATGTGAGTGCGAATGGTTGTTTGTTTGTATGTGCCCTGCGATTGGTTGGCATCCAGTTCAGGGTGTACCCCGCCTCCTGCCCGATGATAGCTGGGATAGGCTCCACCACGCCTGCGACCCTAGTGAGGAGAAGCGGCTCAGAAAATGGATGGTTGGAGGGTTTTCTGAAGTGTTCCTGAGCCCATGTGGTGATATCCTTTACACATTGATGTCAGTTTTTGATGCAGTGCCGCTTGAGGGTTCGAAAGTCACAGGCATTCAATGTTGGTTTTCGGCCTTGCCGCTTACATGCAGTGATTTCTTCAGATTCTCTAAACCTTTTGATGATATTATGGACCGTAGATGATGACATCCCTAAATTCCTTGCAATTGTACGTTGAGGAACATTGTCCTTAAACTGTTCGACTATTTTCTCACGCACTTGTTCACAAAGAGGTGAACCTCGCCCCACCTTTGCTTGTGAATGATTCCAATTCAGGGGAAGCTCCTTTTATACCCAATCATGGCACCCACCTGTTCCTAATTACCCTGTTCACCTGTGGGATGTTCCAAACAAGTGTTTGATGAGCATTCCTCAACTTTCTCAGTCTTTTTTGCAACCTGTCCCAGCTTTTTTGGAACGTGTTGCAGCCATAAAATTCTAAGTTAATGATTATTTGCTAAAACAATAAAGTTTATCAGTTTTAACATTAAATATCTTGTCTTTGTCGTGTATGCAATTAAATATAGGTTGAACATGATTTGCAAATCATTGTATTCTGTTTTTATTTATCTTCAACACAACGTCCCAACTTCATTGGAATTGGGGTTGTACATTCTAATTTAATCATTGTTTCAGTACAGTTTTTTTTCTATGTTTAAGCACAGTGTTAATGCTTACAATAATATTGAACATATTCAATAGGAATTGAACTTCTGCCTCATTTTTATGAACACTTACTACGCTACTGTATTTTAACATTGTTCATTATGGTGGTACTTACAGAGCACTTACAGTGTTTTTTATTAAGGTGGTACTAACCACTGGTGTAAACTATTACTTTAGGAAACTAAACCTTTTCAGATGACGGTCAATTATTTAAGGGGTTTTTCAGTATTTGCAGCCCTGTTACTGTACTACTTTCTTACTGCATCTTAGGGCATTTCAGAAAAGCAAAAATTATAGGCCTATGTGGGTTTTTCAGCGAATACCTGGGGATAGGTTCCACATACAGAAATGTAAATATGTTACTAGTGAAATGGGAATATGCAGTTTAGGCAACAGTATCTTATCTCATTCTCACCAGCAGGTCCTGCACAAGAGCTTTGACATTCTTGGATGTCTCGGGCAACGGGGAATTGTGCGACGCCAGCTTGATGAGTGTGGCGAGGAAGTTTTTACACTTCTTCACGTTCTCCTGCATTTCCTGTCATAAACACAACAAAGGAGAAAATAACTACCAATTGAGGGGCCCAAAACGATGATAAAAACACTCAAAAGTATGAGCATTTAATTTTTGTCAAGTAAATAGTCCAGCTGTTAATATGACTGTGAGAGACTAGTGTTTATATGTATGTTAAAATGGGTCTTTATCACCAGCACCAGCCCCAATAATTTAACTTGGTTGTCATATAAACATATTTTAAGTAAGGATAAAATGTTACATCATGTTGCACTGTGTTATACTCTGTTGTTTTACGTTGTGTAACGTTTTGTTACATTTTGCTGTTATTATGTCATCTTATTCTGTGCTATGCTGCACTACATTGTTTTATGTTATGTACTTCAGTTTTGCTTTGTTATCCTATGCTATGTTATGTTTTGCTGTTGTTAAAATATGATATTTTAAGTTGTGAAATGTGTTTTGCTATGCTTTGCTGTGCTATATTACATTATGATATGCTATGTTTTGCTATGTTATGCTGATTTTCTGTTTGCTATGAAATCTTTTACAGTTATTTTATGTTGTTATGTGATGTTATCCATCCATCCATATTACGTTATGTTATGACTGGCGACCAGTTAAGGGTGCACCCCACCTCTCACCCGCGATCCTAGTGAGGAGAAGCGGTACAGAAAATGGATGGATGGATGGATGGATGGATGTTATGTTATGATGTGTTACAGTATTTTATGTTGTGTTATTTTGCTATGTCATACTATGTCATGCTTATGTTATGGTCATGCTATGTTATGCTATGTATTGCTGTTTTGTAATGTAATGTTTTGCTATGTTGTTATAGTACAGTTACAGTATGGTGTTTTGCTGTTGTACTGTTATGCTATGTAATGCTATGTTTTGCTGTGTTATCATTTGCTGTTACGTTATGCTATGCTATGCTTTATTTTGCTCCAGGTTTCTGTGACATGTTTTTCCGCAACGCATCTGTTTGTTGTCCAAATGTGGCAAAGTGTGTGTGCGCTTATGCATGTCCTTGGGTTGGCTTTCCTCGTGTGAATGTACGAATGCAAACGTGCTGGGCACGTGTGAGACCCTTTGTCTGCGGCCAGCTGCAAGAGGGGATTGGGGGGGCTTGTGACACAGCCAGCCTGCTGGCAGCTGTGACAGCGCTTGCACCGGGCCAGAGAGCAAGAAAGAAAAAAAGAGAAAAACGAGCAGCACTGAAGAAAATGGGCTTAAACAAACAAGGGAAAATGTAACAAAAAGAATAATATATTACTTAATTTAAACAGAATCATCTGCCAATGGAACATGAAAATTTGACTGACAAAAAAAAGGATACTAAAAAGAGGAACATAAATTACTTAATTTAAGCAAAATTATCTGCCAGTAGAACCGAAAATAAATTGACTGACAAAAAAAATGTATATAATGAAAAATATATCACTTAATTTAAGCAACTGTCTGCCATTAGAACAGAATGATTTGACAAACAAAAATGAGAAAAACAAAGAAGAAAATGAGAAAAAAATGAAATGAAAAATTAAATCTAAGTTATGTGACATTAGAAAAGGAAAATTTAACTGACAAAAAATGTAATGCGATGAAGAATATATCGCTTAATTCAGGAAAAATGATCTTCCAATTGAACAGGAAAATTTAACATTGTGAGTAAACATAGCTAGCCTCAAAAACCCCAACCAGTGTCTTAAAAGAGGAGTGACCAGCTTGCGGACCAGCTGTGGGGGTTGTCTAATTTGTCACCGTCTCACTCCGTGTGATGTGTGTGGGTCCACATAACAGAGACACTGTAGCCCGAATAACACAAAACACATAACTCTTCAGGGAAGATGCATTTTTCGGGTTGAAGGCATAGCTTGCAGGCTAACTGCATGCTGTAGTGGTAGAAATGCGTCAAGACATTAGTACTAAGTAACTCGCAATTGCGCCGGATAGCCACTGATAAAATGAAGGCGCTTAGTACTTACAGTATATTGTGGGGGAGGGCCAACTAATGCACTGCCGTTTTACCCATGCCCAAAAAATCTGAATTTAACGCTATACCTCAACAATTCAGTACTATACTGCTCTCAGTCTTTGTACGAGTTTTCAGACATTATATTCAAACATATATAACGTATGTAGAAACAAATCTCTGAATTCACTTTACAGTGTTTTTAACTGCTTAGCATAAGTTGACCAACAGAATATTGAACAGGATTTAGCATCTTTCCTAAACACAAGGTGAAGTGGCACCTCCTCTTCCTTCCATTTTTTGGTATGTGGCCTTCAATTGAAAAGGTTTGGACAAAACTTAAAACTAGTGTATTTATAGAACCTACACCTACATAATTATAATATTACTGATATTACTGCAAAGTAAACTTACTCATAACCAGGAATCAAATCTTAAGTTATAATACCTTGTTTAAGATTTTTAAGGAAATTTTTTTTTAAAGCAAATTAAATGCTCTTACACAAAAACTGTTTGGTAAGAAGAAATATCTTGGCAGATGAAGAAAGAGTATATTTTGACCTGATTAGCGCTATTTAATCTTGGTTCAATTTTATGATTGTGCAGTGAGACAACCAAGGAATGCAGCCCTATGGGACAGTAGGGCGGTCCCAAGCCCGGATAAATGCAGAGGGTTGCGTCAGGAAGGGCATCCGGCTTAAAACTTTGCCAAACAAATATGAACGTTCATCCAAAGAATTCCATACCGGATCGGTCGTGGCCCGGGTTAACAACGTCCGCCACCGGCGCCGTCAAACTGCAAGGCGCCGGTGAAAATTCAGCGACTGTGGGTCGAAGTCGAAGAATAAGAAGAGGTGAAAAGCGGGTTCTTCGGCAGAAAGAGAAGAGGAAAGCACAGAGCCTAGAACTGAATGTGGGGACTTTGAATGTTGGGACTATGACAGGAAAATCTCGGGAGTTGGTTGACATGATGATTAGGAGAAAGCATCCAGGAAAGGAACTTGGAGGGACAGATGGTGGTAGACTGCAAAAAAAGGATGCAAATGGCTGTAGTGAGCACTTTTTTTCCAGAAGAGGCAGGAACATAGGGTGACCTACAAGAGCGGAGGTAGACGCACGCAGGTGGATTACATCTTGTGTAGACGATGTAATCTGAAGGAGGTTACCGACTGTAAGGTAGTGGTAGGGGAGAGTGTGGCTCGGCAGCATAGGATGGTGCTGTGTAAGATGACTCTGGTGGTGAAGATTAGGAAGACAAAGGCAGAGCAGAGAACCACGTGGTGGAAGCTGAGACAGGACGAGTGTTGTGCAGCTTTTTGGGAAGAGGTGAGACAGGCCCTCGGTGGACAGGAGGAGCTTCCAGAAGACTGGACCACTGCAGCCAAGGTGATCAGAGAGGCAGGCAGGAGAGTACTTGGTGTATCTTCTGGCAGGAAAGGAGAGAAGGAGACTTGGTGGTGGAACCTCACAGTACAGGAAATCATACAAGGAAAAAGGTTAGCTAAAAAGAAGTGGGACACTGAGGGGACCGAGGAGAGGCGAGAGGAATACATTGAGATGTGACATAGGGCAAAGGTAGCGGTGGCAAATTCCAAGCAAGAGGCATATGACATGTATGCCAGGTTGGACACTAAGAAGGAGAAAAGGATCTATACAGGTTGGCCATACAGAGGGATAGAGATGGGAAGGATGTGCAGCAGGTTAGGGTGATTAAGGATAGAGATGGAAATATGTTGACTGGTGCCAGCAGTGTGCTAGCTAGATGGAAAGAATACTTCGAGTAGTTGATGAATGAGGAAAATGAGAGAGAAGGGAGAGTAGAAGAGGCAAGTGTGGTGGACCATGAAGTGGCAATGATTAGTAAGGGGGAAGTTAGAAAGGCATTAAAGAGGATGAAAAATGGAAAGGCAGTTGGTCCTGATGATATTCCTGTGGAGGTATGGAAGCATCTAGGAGAGGTGGCTGTGGAGTTTTTGACCAGCTTGTTCAAGAGAACTCTAGCACGTGAGAAGATGCCTGAGGAACAGAGGAAAAGTGTGCTGGTGCCCATTTATAAGAACAAGGGTGATGTGCAGAGCTGTGGAAACTATAGAGGAATAAAGTTGATGAGCCACACAATGAAGTTTTGGGAAAGAGTAGTGGAGGCTAGACTCAGGACAGAAGTGAGTATTTGCGAGCAACCGTATGGTTTCATGCCTAGAAAGAGTACCACAGATGCATTATTTGCCTTGAGGATGTTGATGGAAAAGTACAGAGAAGGTCAGAAGGAGCTACATTGTGTCTTTGTAGATCTAGAGAAAGCCTCTGACAGAGTACCCAGAGAGGAACTGTGGTACTGCATGCGGAAGTCTGGAGTGACAGAGAAGTATGTTAGAATAATACAGGACATGTACGAGGGCAGCAGAACAGTGGTGAAGTGTGCTGTAGGTGTGACAGACGAATTTAAGGTGGAGGTGGGACTGCATCAGGGATCAGCCCTGAGCCCCATCCTGTTTGCAGTGGTGATGGATAGGCTGACAGATGAGGTTAGACTGGAATCCCCGTGGACCATGATGTTTGCAGATGACATTGTGATCTGCAGTGAAAGCAGGGAGCAGGTGGAGGATCAGTTAGAAAGATGGAGGCATGCACTGGAAAGCAGAGGTATGTAATGAAGATTACCGGAAGTAAAACAGAATATATGTGCATGAATGAGAGGGGTGGTGGGGGAAGAGTGAGGCTACAGGGAGAAGAGATAGCAAGGGTGGAGGACTTTAAATACTTGGGGTCAACCGTCCAGAGCAATGGTGAGTGTGGTCAGGAAGTGAAGAAACGGGTCCAAGCAGGTTGGAACGGGTGGAGAAAGGTGTCAGGTGCGTTATGTGACATAAGAGTCTCTGCTAGGATGAAGGGCAAAGTTTATAAAACAGTGGTGAGGCCAGCCATGATGTATGGATTAGAGACAGTGGCACTGAAGAGAAAACAGGAAGCAGAGCTGGAGGTGGCGGAAATGAAGATGTAGAGGTTCGCTTATCGTTTATCCAGGTTGGATAAAATTAGAAATAAGCTCATCAGAGGGACAGCCAAGGTTCGATGTTTTGGAGACAAAGTTAGAGAGAGGAGACTTTGATGGTTTGGACACGTCCAGAGGAGAAATAGTGAGTATATTGATGGAAGGATGATGAGCTGCCAGGCAAGAGCTCTCCAGGAAGACCAAAGAGAAGGTTGATGGATGTCGTGAGGGAAGACATGAGGGCAGCTGGTGTTCAAGAGGAGGATGCAGAAGATAGGCTTACATGGAAAAGGATGACGCGCTGTGGCTACCCCTAAAGGGACAAGCCGAAAGGAAAAGAAGAAGTGAGACAACCTGGGACACGACAGGAGCTCCAGGAGCCGCACCAATGCCTGTCGTCTGGAGGGGCTGGGGGGGGGCCTGGGCTGGAGGCGCCTGGTGGGCTGGAACCACCGGGGTCTGCTGCGGAGCTGTCACCGCCACAGCCGGCAGCACGGGGCCCTTCTGCAGAGAGAAGACAGACAAGAGAGCAAGAGAGAGAGAGAGAGAGAGAGAGAGAGAGAGAGAGAAAGAAAAAGAGAAAGAGAAAGAGAAAGAGGAGATAAATAGGACATGACACCTGGCTCGCAGCAAGGCAACAGACAACAGGAGGCGGGCGCCGCGGCACTACTGTCACATCTGGCGTGGCAACTTCGTGAACATCACACAGTGGTTCTCAAAACTGGGCACCACGAGCTACAGCTTGGGGGTCTGAAAATAATTTGCACTAAATTTTTATACTGTATCATTCTGAAAAGTGCATACAGTGATCCTGCATATTCGCAGTTCAGCATTCACAAACTTGCCTATTAGGGGGAACCTATCCTCCATTATTCACTGAAAAACTCACCTATACCCTGTTTTTGTGCTCAGGCCAAATCTACAGTATGTCAAACAAAAATACTGATTTTGCGCCACCTGATGGCATATTAGTTCCAAGCAACTAAGTTGAACCGAGAAAAGAGCTTCGTTTCATAAGGTAATAACCTTGTCTAATGGAAAAAAAAAGTTGCTCTGCGACCATCTTGTGGCATCAATAGACAGATGTGACTGTGAAGTGAATGACTAATGTGTGCAATTGCAAAGTGTCTTTGAGTGTCTAGAAAAGCGCTATATAAGAGTAATGTATTATTAGAGCTGCCAACCTGTAGAAGTTCCCATCCAGAAGAATTTGTCCAAATGTCTGAATTTCCATATTTTCAAAATTTGGTCAAGAACATTACCGCAGGACAGTTATTGCAGAATATTTTGTAATAGTATAAAAAAGGTTCTACATACTGTTCAACTGCACAGCATAATGATTACTCTGTAATAGTTAAAAAATTATAGCTCCAATATTTGTTATTTTAATGTTTTTATTGCATCAACCTTATAATAGCGGACGTAGTTGGAGTCTGAATCAAAGTATATGAGATTTTGACATGCCATTGTCAAAAAACATGTCTATGGATTAATTCGCATTTACCAATTAAATCAGCTTTATTAGATCTCTAAAGTCAATTAAAACTCAGCACTCTATTTTGCAAACAAACAAATAACATTGCTGATAGATTGAATTGGATAGTTTATGCATGGACAATAGTTTAGATTTCCATTTTGTGAAGGTATAAATGTCTTCTCTTGCATGCTATTTAAATTTTTTATATTTCAGATATCCCCTATTGCTACTGAAATGATGGAAATTTCCCCATTGTGGGACTAATAAAAGCTATATTATAAATATGTATTATTAATAATAATAATAATACTATTAACCCCGTTCTCAGGTGACGTCTCCAGTAATGTATTAATTCACTTCCCGTTCAGGGGGTGTCTTGTGAGGCCGTGAATTATTTTACATTTATATCTCCAGACGTGTATTAGTTGCCTTGTTATTTTGTTGTTCAATCTTGGTTACTCGCTGCTATAATGTAGTTCCAGTCAGATCTATGTGATAAGTGTACTGCATAACCCAACCACTTATTTGGGTGTTTTGCGACTTCATGACACAATAGCTTAGCAATTAGCATCATCATTTTCAGTGTTTTCCAACCCACTCCTTGGCCTCCCGTCGTGATAACGTAAATGATGCATGTAAGAAGCACGGTAAGAAGTGTAGTTTATTTGCTGCCATGGAGGCGATGATTAGTGACAATCTGTTGACAACGGAAGCAAAGAGAGCGTTTGCCTCCGCGTCTTGCAGCCGGGAGTCGTAATAAAATATGCATGCCCACAAGCAGCTTTTTTCCTCTCTTTTTTTTAAACAATATAGTTTTTATTTCATTAAATAAATTTATGAAACTTTCGTCCACGGATCTGCAGAATTCTGCGGATTTTTCTCGCAGAGAAATCATGTATGTAAATCGTGTAAATTTGCAAAAAAAAATGTGGGTGGGGGGAGTTAACATAGTACTCTGTCGACATTGACGGTCTGTAATTGTGACCATCATATTTACAGCATTGAAGACCGTATTATGGCAGGACAGGTGCAAATCTTCCACCATTTATATTTTATCAGTATGATCTTTCGACACATTTAAATTCATTGAATGCTTTCAAGTTTTTACATTAATACGTTTACATTAATACGTGGTTTGTTGGTGTCACGGCGGAATAAAATGCAGTTTTTAAATGGTGATTTTTACAACTCCAATTCCAATGAAGTTGGGATGTTGTGTTAAAATAAAATCAAATAAACAAATAAAATCAGAATAAAATTATTTGCAAATCATGTTCGACCTATATTTAATTGAATACACTACAAAAATATTTAAACTTTGTTTTTAGCAAATAATCATTAATTTAGAATTGTATGGCTGCAACACGTTCCAAAAAAGCTGGGACAGGGTCATGTTTACCACTGTTTTACATCACCTTTTCTTTTAACAACATTCAATAAACGTTTGGGAACTGAGGACACTAATTGCTGAAGCTTTGTAGGTGGAAGTGTTTCCCATTCTTGCTTGATGTACAGCTTCAGCTGTTCAACAGTCCGGGGACTCCGTTGTCGTATTTTACGCTTCAAAATGCACTACACATTTTCAATGGGAGACAAGTCTGTACTGCAGGCAGGCCAGTCTAGTACCCGCACTCTTTTACTAGGAAGCCACACTGTTGTAACACGTGCAGAATGTGGTTTGGCATTGTCTTGCTGAAATAAGCAGGGGCGTCCATGAAGAAGACGTTGCTTGGATGGCAGCATATGTTTCTCCAAAACCTGTATGTACCTTTCAGCATTAATGGTGCCTTCACAGATGTGTAAGTTACCCATCCCATTGGCACAAACACAGCCCCATACCATCACAGATGCTGGCTTTTGAACTTTGCTTCCATAACAGTCCGGATGGTTCTTTTCCTCTTTGGCCCGGCGGACACGAAGTCCACAATTTCCAAAAACAATTTGAAATGTGGACTCGTCGGACCACAGAACACTTTTACACTTTGCATCAGTCCATCTTAGATGAGCTTGGGTCCAGAGAAGCCAGCGGAGTTTCTGGGTGTTGTTGATAAATGGCTTTTCCTTTGCATAGTAGAGTTTCAAGTTGCACTTACAGATGTAGCGCAGAACTGTATTTACTGACATTGGTTTTCTGAAGTGTTCCTGAGCCCATGTGGTGATATCCTTTACACATTGATGTCGGTTTTTGATGCAGTGCCGCATCAGGGATCGAAGGTCACGGGCATTCAATGTTGGTTTTCGGCCTTGCCGCTTACATGCATTGATTTCTCCAGATTCTCTAAACCCTTTGGTGATATTATGAACCGTATATGATGAAATCCCTACATTCATTGCAATTGTACGTTGAGGAACATTGTCCTTAAACTGTTCGACTATTTTCTCACGCACTTGTGAACCTCGCCCCATCTTTACTTGTGAATGACTGAGCAATTCAGGGAAGCTCCAAATATACCCAATCATGGCACCCACCTGTTCCCAATTAGCCTGTTCACCTGTGGGATGATCCAAACAGGTGTTTGAAGAGCAGAATTTTATGGCTGCAACACATCCCAAAAAAGCTGGGACAGGGTCATGTTTACCATTGTGTTACATCACCTTTTCTTTTAACAACATTCAATAAACGTTTGGGAACTGAGGACACTAATTGTTGAAGCTTTGTAGGTGGAATTCTTTCCCATTCTTGCTTGATGTACAGCTTCAGCTGTTCAACAGTCCGGGGTCTCCGTTGTTGTATTTTACCCCAATTAGCTTGTTCACCTGTGGGATGTTCCAAACAGATGTTTCATGAGCATTCCTCAACTTTCTCAGTCTTTTTTGCAACCTGTCCCAGCTTTTTTGGAACGTGTTGCAGCCATAAAATTCTAAGTTAATGATTATTTGCTAAAAATAATCAAGTTTATCAGTTTGAACATTAAATATCTTGTCTTTGTAGTGTATCCTATTAAATATAGGTTGAACATGATTTGCAAATCATTTTATTCTGTTTTTATTTATGTTTAACACAATGTCCCAACTTCATTGGAATTGGGGTTGTATTTATTAAGGGAAAAAAACTATTCAAAGCCACCTGGCCCCTTGTCAAAAAGTAATTCCCCCCCCCTTTGTAGAATCATGAATAAACTGGCTAATCCCATTATTTGGAAAGCTGATTTTATTTTCACTGATCACACCCAAGCCTGATTACCTACAGACCAGTTCAATCAAGAAATCACTTAAACAGAACCTGTCTGACAAAGTGAAGTTGGACAAAAGATCTCAAAAAGCTGCAACAAATACCACTATTTAAAGATGTTCAAGAACAGTTGAGAAATTAAATAATTAATTTCAGCTATCAGCCATTTCTAAAGCTTTAGGACTCTAGCAAACAACGGTGAGAGCCATTATCCAAATAGAGAAAACATGGAACAGTGGTGAAACTCCCCAGGAGTAGCCAGCCTACAAAAATGTATTTATAATGATATAATAGCTTTTTAAAAACTGCATTTTAAGTTTACTTGGTTAATCTTTGGCTGATATTTACATTTGTTTGATGATCCTCAAAGTGGAGAAACTGCAAAATTTGAGGAGGGGGCAAATACCTTTTCACGGCACTGTACCTACCTTAGCTTTCGACCAGTTGAAACTTCTAATCTGATTGTGATGTATCACATACAGTAAGTAACTCTCGCATCCGTGAATCAATAGTTTATTTTTAGAACAAAATGCATATTATTACACTAATGAAGTCCCATTTTTTTCAAGAATATAGAATATTTTTTAGAACTGAAAGGCATTTCTTCCAGAATGAAAGGTGTAATAGTGTTCAGCCTCTATATCGCATTTTATCGTTAAGCAATAATTTTGTATGTTTTTGACAGGACACATTGGTACCTCAACTTACGACTGAACCGACTTCATTGTTTTTTTAAGATACGAGCCGTTGCTCAGCCATTTTTTTTTTATCTTAAGTTGTTAGCGCTAAATAGTGGCAGGGGACAAGCAGCAGACATTGAAAAATTATTTAAAAAAAGAGGCCTCGTGCTTGCTTCAATGCCATTCCCTGTTGAAGTTTAAACATAGAACTACCGTAGAAGCCAACCAAAATTATACTTTGGCCATGTAGCCTCTTGTGAAGGAATAAAATGACTGCAATCACATCAAGTAGTACCACTACCAGGTGTGACTATAACTAAAATGCATAAAGTGAATTTATTTTTTAAATAATTAATCCAGCCAGTCGATGATTTAAATTTTTAAGTCTTTCATGTTCATTTATTCAGCTGTTTTGTCCTAAAATCTTTTAAACTAAAATGTATTTATTCATTTTTTTAATTAATTTAGCTAATTAAATAATTGGTTAATTTATTTATTGTAAAAATAAAATAAACAATATTACATAAATAAAAAAAATAGTTACATGTATATGTAATTAATTAACCAATTTCTGGATGAATACAAATTGAAAACATAGTTCAATGTATATTTTATTCAAAATTGGTACATTTATTATAATTAAATGAAGCAGAATAATTATTAATTTATTTATTTATTTTACCTCACGAATCAAATGTGGCCCTTGAGCAAAAAAGGTTTGCCCAACCCTGTTATAGACCGTGAATTCTATGCTACAAAACCACAGCCACATTTGGTCCAAATCTGTAAAATTAGGCAGACTACAATAAATACTTTTTTTTTTTTTAAGTTTAAACGTAAAGAGAGTTTTCTCACTGGGCGGAGTGCGGGACAGGAGGTAGCGAAGGAAGAAGAAGAACAAGAAGGAGAAGAAGAAGAGGAAGAGGAGGTGGTCTGGAGGGCAGGGCTGGAAGGAGCAGGAGAGGGAGATGGCACCACCTTGGCCGGGGTCAGAGCACACTGCCTAGTGGTCTGAGAGGTCGCTGGAGACTGTCAGGAGCAGGTAGAGAGAAAAGGTGAGAAAAGGAGAAACAAAGATATCAGCGTGGACAGTAAACAATATACAGTCAACTCCATTCGCAAACTCACCTTCTTGCAAATCTTTCTGTGGAACCTAACAAACAACTATTCATTGAAATCCACTGATATTAGACTAAACCACAGTTGAAACCAGATGTTTACATACACTATATAAAAAGACTGACTGTCTGACATGAAATCAGACTAAACTTTTCCTGTTTTAGGTCAGTCACGATTACCAAAATTATTTCTATTTGGTAAATGCCAGAATAATGAGGGAATTCTTTTTGGACAATTTTCCATGACTTTCTTCAAAGTCAGAAGTTTACATACAGTAAGATTACGATGTCTTTAAACAATTTGGGAAAACAAAAATGATGTCATTTCTTTGGAAGCTTGTTCATTAATAATATTTGAGTTAATTAGAGACACACCTGTGGATGAATTTAAACTAGAAACACTTGAAACCCACTGCTTTTTTGTACATCATGGGAAAGTCAAAATAAATCAGCAAAGATATTAGGAAGTGAATTGTGGACTTGCACAAGTCTGGTCCTTGGGTGCAATTTCCAGATGCCTGAAGGTGTCATGTTCATCCATTCAAACAATTATACACAAGTATAAACACCATGGGAATGTTTTGCCAACATAACACTCAGGAACGAGATGCGTTCTGAGTCCCAGAGATGAACGTGCTTTGGTTCGAAATCTGTCTATCAACCCAAGAACAAAAGCAAAAGACCTTGTGAAGAGGCTGGCTGAAGCTGGTAAGCTGAAGCTATTCGTGGTGGACAGGGACCGGGCTGGACAGAGAGTAGTGAAAATCTGCGGAAATTGACGCCCATTGTATTTACATTGGCAAAAGAGGCCTCCAGTTCTTTAGAAGGAGTTCCTTTGTGGCCTCCTGGGTGAGTCATTGCTGCGGTAATCTTTGTAGACCTGCCACTCCCGGGAAGGTTCACCACTGTTTCATGTTTTCTCCATGTGAAGATAATGGCTCTCCCTATGGTTCGCTGGAATCTTAAAGCTTTAGAAATGTCTTGTGTATCCCTTTCCAGACTGATGTCAATTACTTTATTTCGCGACTGTTCTGGAATTTCTTTGGATCGTGTCATTATGTTGCAGCTTTTTTAGATCATTTGTCCGACTTCATTTTGTCGGGACAGATTCTGTTTAAGTGATTTCTTGATTGAACAGGTCTAGAGTTAATCAGGCTCGGGCGAGATCAGTGAAAATTAACCAAAAACTGTGATCAGCCACAATTAATTCATGATTTAACAAGGGGGTAATTCTTTTTCACACAGGGCCAGGTAACTCCGAATAGTTTTTTTTCCCCCTTAATAAATGAAATCACCATTTAAAAACAGTATTTTAAGTTCACTTGGGTTATATTTGTCTAATAATTACATTTGCTTGATGATCTTAAAGATTAAATTGGGGAACCAATGCAAAAATATAAGAATTTGAGAAGGGGGCCGATAACTTTTCACGGCACTGTAAACAAAAAGAAAAATGAAAAAATAAATAAATCAATAAATCAAACAAAATAAAAAAAAAAAGAAATGTGAAAAAAGAATTAGCACAGGTGAATCCGCGGGTGCCGAACTAGTATGCGGATTGATGCTAATTGATTTTAACTATATAAAACACTGAGTCGCATGTCATTGTATGAAAAGTGCTCTTTAAATAAAGTATGATTTGATTTATAATTCTAATACTAAATTCATACTTCTTTGTCATTCGAAATTTAAATAGGATAGCAATCAGTCTACATCAGTACGATCAATTAATCAATCAATGGTCATGATGGAAATTCTGACACTTTTGAACAGTATTGTTACATTACCAAGAGGCTTTACATTTACCTTTGCGCACTTGGAAATGTTATTTAAAAATTAAGACTTAATAAAAAAAAATCAAAAAAGAAATGAATGAGAAAAAAATAATTCCTAAATAATAAAAATAAATTATAATATTATAAATGATTAGAAATGAAATTATTATAGGTAACAATGGATGGATAAAATATTATTATTTATCCCCTCCTTCCCCTCACACATTGCAACAGTGGTAACAAATTAGCAGGTCACCTCATTGCGCCCCTCGCCAGGAAAAGCATAAGCAGGGGGAAGGGTGGGAATAAAATGGCATGGTGTTTATTCCCAGAGCTGTCTGGGCTGTCAGTCTTCCCATGATGCCTGAGGGGAGAAGAGGAAGGCGTCGTGATCTTCCTTCCTTCCTTCCATCAATAACCTCCTCAATCATTCATCAGCCTGCTGCTTGATTATTTTAAAAGGCTCAACACTGAGGTAGAAGGAGTGAGATGCGGTGACAGGGCGGCGTCACTGGCGGTGGGATACACCCTGTGCGCGCACCCCCCCACCCCCCCCATCAACCCCACTCATGTAAACTTCCCTGGGCACTTTTGGATCCTGCTAAACTTTTAGCGGCGGGGAAAATAACTCCCTCCTCCCTCACCATTCTACTTCTTTACAGTCTCTATTTGTGTGCACATGGAGTGCATTCATATGCCTCTATTATACAGTATATAATACAAAGTAGCGACTTGATTGTAGGATTAATGTGTAAAAACACAGTCACCCAGTGTTCATGCTGCCTACTCGCCAATGGCATTTTGAAACAGGATCAGAATCAGAATCAGAATCAGAATCATCTTTATTTGCCAAGTATGTCCAAAACACACAAGGAATTTGTCTCCGGTAGTTGGAGCCGCTCTAGTACAACAGACAGTCAATTGACAGAACACTTTGGAGACATAAAGACATTGACAAAAAACAATTGTGCAAAAAGATGCAGAGTCCTCTAGCACTTAGAGCAGTTCGAATGACTAATATTGCAATAGTCCGGTATGTGGCGATGTGAATACTGCCCATGGATAGCCATGCTGGCGGATAAAAATTGCCTTTGTCAAAAGCCCTGCCTGATAAAAGTCAAAGTTAGCGCGCTCATTCTGGAGAGTGTGAACAGCGTTAGTGGATTAGTTTTGTCCCCGCATTGTAAAATGCGTCAATTCGTCGTTCAATTCGGAGGAGCTGCCATCCAACCGCTCCTGGCTAAGCAGACAGGCTTACAGATTTTACCAGCTGCAGGGAGCGGTACATCAAGGAAGAGAAGACCCGATGTCGCTTGGCACCGAATTGAAGTATATTACCACGATGTATGTCTGGGATGTCAATGGTCAATGCATCCTGCAATGCAAACTAGTTCTCGCAGTACCTAGCTGCCTTCTTCATCAATGCACGAGCCGCTAATCCCAATTTAGTTATGTCATGTGGAGTGGCGGCAGCGCTGGCTTTCCCCAGCCGTAGCTAGTCATTTGGGGACCCAAGGCAAACGCAGTAACCCCTTCGCCCCCCCCAACCACTCCCACCCCCAACATTAACTGAAGCATTGTACTTCAGTTCAATTTTGTCAATTAGGACAACAAGTGAGTGTTGTAATTTAGACCACTTTGTCCTGATTTTGAAATCTGTTACGATTATCTGACAACTTAACTTAAGTTAGCCTACAAATAATTACCATTAATTAAGATTTTGAGTGTTAATGGTTACCATCAACAAGTTTTAATGAGAAAAATATATTTTCTGAGTTACATAAAGTCCTTAAGAGCCTTCTTGAGGATTACTGTATAACAAGTGAATCCTCTCAACACTTTTACTGGAATCGCTAGGAAGATTATTTAATATAGTTTATCAATTCAACCACTTGTATACTCACATCTTGGTGATAAAACACGTCACTCGTGTCACACTTTTATCTCTCGGCTGACACTGAAAGCAGTGCTAATGCTACTGGCAAGAGATGAAGTAAAATCAATCAGTCAGTATTCAACTGTGATGGAAGGTTTTTCTTTTTACAGTTCAATAGTAAAATAAAGGTTTGTTATTCATATCAATTCACCATAAAATTTAGGCCTGGCCTAAAGGAAAGGACTTATTTACTGTATTTGTTGGCTGCATTCAATGTCGTGTTGGTTATACTATAGCATTATTTATTTCTTGTGTTCAGTGAAAAGGCTGAAGATAAACTTCCCCAAGGATAAGCGGTATGGGAAAATAAATGAATGAATGAATCAATAAACTTCTCCAAAAAACTTGCATGCTAAATGGCAATTGTAATATTTGTTAAAAAAAAAAAGTTAAGTATTTTCCCAAATCGTTCAGCTGTAGTCCTGATTGACGACCACTAGTTTTAACGGGGCCCACATTTTTAAAAGCTAATTGGCTTCCCAGTGAAGAGGACTGTTTAAGTGTGGCTAAAGGTTTAGCCATATGAACTCGTGATCTAGTTGCTAAAAGGTTTCACGACCCAGTGCCAGTCCTGCTCATTGTTTGCGTAGTAACAAGTGGGCTGTGCAAATGTGACACAACTGGGAAAAAATAATTGTCCTCGTGTCAGGTCTCCCTGTCCTTTGTGTGCTATGTGGGGGGAGCAATCCCTCTGCCCCAAGTTGCCAATAAGTATAGTGAACGTGTCTGGCATATTACATTTTTAAAATTCGACATGGCCAGGAAAATACATTGTGTTCCTGCCCATCTCCCTGTCCTTTACAGTGGAAGGAAAAAGTATGCGACTCCTTTGGAATTTCTGACATTTCCGCATAAATTGGTCATCAAATGTAGTCTGATCTTTATATACAGTAAATCACAAGAATAAACAAAGAGTCTGCTTAAACTAATACAACACAAAAAAAATTATAGTATGTTTTGTGTCCTCAGTTCACAAACGTTTATTGAATGTTGTTAAAAGAAAAGGTGATGTAACAGAGTGGTAAACATGACCCTGTCCCATCTTTTTTGGAACGTGTTGCAGCCATAAATTAATGATTATTTGCTAAAAACAATAAAGTTTATCAGTTTGAACATTAAATATCTTGTCTTTGTAGTGTATTCAATTAAATATAGGTTGAACATGATTTGCAAATCATTGTATTCTGTTTTTATTTTTGTTTAATACAACGTCCCAACTTCATTGGAATTGGAGTTGTATTTTTTAGAGCATAACGTAAACATTCAGAGGACAGGGAGGAAAAAGTAAGTGAACCCTGGGATGAATGAATGAATGAATTTTGGACCATTACTCCTGACAAAACTCTTGCAATTCAGCAAGATTCCTGGGATGTCTGGCGTGAATAGCTCTCTTGAGATCATGCCACAGCATCTCAATCAGGTAGAGGTCAAGACTTTGACTGGGCCATTCCAGAAACATTTTTGATGATGGTGTGCTGTGCCAGTTTTCCTCCACACATGGTGTTGTGTGTTCCTCCCAAACAATTCAACATCGGTTCCATCAGTCCACAGAATATTTTGCCAGTGGTACTGTGGAAGATCCAAATGCTCTTTAGAAAACATGCAGCAATGTTTTTTTAAGACACCAATGGCTTCCTCTCCTTGGCAGAGGTGGGTAGAAACGCGCTACATTTACTCCATTAAATTGACTCAACTAACATTTTGGATAAATTGTACTTGTGAGAGTAGTTTGAATGCACCATACTTTTTACTTTTACTTTAGTATTTATGTCAAGAAGAATCAATAATTTTACTCCGTTACAATGACAGACATGCCGCTCGCTACTTTTATTAATCCATTATTGCATGTGCGATTTATTTTTAGACTTCAACTTCGACTTCCGCATATGGTGCCATTGCGTCAATCCGACATGATCACTAGTGTTATTTGACTCCAATTTACCAATCAGACAGCACAAGGCAGTCACGACTGCACACAAACCTTTTGTGGGCCAATCAAAGTGACTAATTTTGGGGGTGGGGGGGGTCATTCAGTCATTTAAGTGAATAAAGCAAATATCTTTTTTGGTAGGGCCCAATGCATGTGTTGCTGTTTTTTGAGCAGTTAAAAATGTAAACATTGGCAGGTGTGTGTGGAAGCTATCTTCGGGCGAGAGGCGGGGGTACACCCTGAACTGGTCGCCAGCCAATCGCATGGCACATACAAACAAACAACCATTCGGGCACACATTCACACCTACGAGCAATTTAGTCTTCGATCAACCTACTATCATGTTTTTGGGATGTGGGAAGAAAAACCGGAGTGCCAGGAGAAAACCCATGTAGGCACGGGGAGAACATGCAACTCCACACCAGGATTTGAACCCCGGTCCTCAGAACTGTGAGGCAGATGTGCCAACCAGTCTCACACCGTGCCGACGGAATCCCAACCATCCATTTTCTGAGCCGCTTCTCCTCACTAGGGTCGCGGGTATGCTGGAGCCTATCCCAGCTATCATCAGGCAGGAGGCGGGGTACACCCTGAACTGGTTGCCAGACAATCACAGGGCACATACAAACAAACAACCATTCTCACTCACATTCACACCTATGGGCAATTTAGAGTTGTCAATCAACCTACCATGCATGTTTTTGGGATGTGGGAGAAAACCGGAGTGCCCGGAGAAAACCCACACAGGCACGGGGAGAACATGCAAACTCCACACAGGCGGGGTCGGGGATTGAACCCCGCTCCTCAGAACTGTGAGGCAGACGCTCTAACGAGTCGTCCACCGTGCCACCCCGCCGGAATCGCAGATATTATTATTTCTTTACTTTATTTATTATTATTATTATTATTATTATATATTTTTTTTTAATTAGAAGTTCCAAGTTACTTTCTTACTCAAGTAAATATTTGGAGGACTACTCTACTTTTACACGAGTCATATCATTCTAAAGTAACAGTACTCGTACTTGAGAACAATATTTGGCTACTCTACCCACCCCTGCTCCTTGGTGTTCTCCTGTGAACCCCATTCTTGTTTTCTGTAGGTCTTCAACTGACACTCTAGGGGTGTTTTTTACCTCATTAAGCATTCTGCACAGTGTTCTTGCTGTCATCTTTTCAGGACGGCAATTCTTTGGAAGAAAAGCTACAGTGTTGAACTTTCTCCATTTATAGACAGTTTGTCTAACCATGGACTGATGAACATCAAGACTTTTAGAGATACTTTTAACCTTTTCCAGCTTTATATCAAATCAATCAAATTTGATTTGTATAGCACTTTTCATACATGAAAAAAATGCAATCCAAAGTGCTTTCCAGAGATAAAAAGAAAAGAATTGAAATCGCAGGATAAATACAAAAAACCACCCCGACCATCCCCACAGCTAAATGCAGAAACACCCATACAAACATCCATCCATCCCATCCATTTTCTGAGCTGCTTCTCCTCACAAGGGTCGCGGGCGTGCTGGAGCCTATCCCAGCCGTCATCGGGCAGGAGGCGGGGTACACCCTGGTTGCCAGCCAATCGCAGGGCACATAGAAACAAACAACCATTCGCACTCACAGTCATGGCTACGGGCAATTTAGAGTCTCCAATTAATGCATGTTTTTGGGATGTGGGAGGAAACCGGAGTGCCCGGAGAAAACCCACGCAGGCACGGGGAGAACATGCAAACTCCACACAGGCGGGGCCGGGGATTGAACCCGGGTCCTCAGAACTGTGAGGCTGACGCTCTAACCAGTCGGTCACCGTGCCGCCCACCCATACAAACATCCATCCATCCATCCATTTTCTGAGCCGCTTCTCCTCACTAGGGTCGCGGGCGTGCTGGAGCCTATCCCAGCTGTCATCGGGCAGGAGGCGGGGTACACCCTGAACTGGTTGCCAGCCAATCGCAGGGCACATAGAAACAAACACCCATTCGCACTCACAGTCATGCCTACGGGCAATTTAGAGTCTCCAATTAATGCATGTTTTTGGGATGTGGGAGGAAACCGGAGTGCCCGGAGAAAACCCACGCAGGCACGGGGAGAACATGCAAACTCCACACAGGCGGGGCCGGGGATTGAACCCGGGTCCTCAGAACTGTGAGGCTGACGCTCTAACCAGTCGTCCACCGTGCCGCCCACCCATACAAACAGACATACCAAAACAGACACACACACACACACACACACACACAAACACACAAACACACACACAGATTGTGTTGTTATAGCGCCTCAGGAGTAATACCAGTAGTAGTGAAAGGAAACTGGGAAGGACTGCGCGTGCGCGCGCACACACACACACACACACACACACACACGCAGGATCTATTGACTAACAGTATAGCTATAGTATAGAGACACGGCCACATACAGTGGGTACGTGAAGTATTCAGAACCCCTTACATTTTTCACTCTTTCTTATATTGCAGCCATTTGCTAAAATCATTCAATGTACACACAGCACCACATATTGACAGAAAAAAACAGAATTGTTGAAATTTTTGCAGATTTGTGAAAAAAGCCAAACTGAAATATCACACAGCCATAAGTATTCAGACCCTTTGCTGTGACACTCATTTAACTCAGGTGCTGTCCATTTCTTCTGATCATCCTTGAGATGGTTCTACACCTTCATTGTAATCCAGCTGTGTTTGATTATACTGATTGGACTAGATTAGGAAATCCACACACCTGTCTACATAAGACCTTACAGCACACAGTGCATGTCAGAGCAAATGAGAATCATGAGGTCAAAGGAACTGCCTGAAGAGCTCAGAGACAGAAGAACCCAAAGATCACTGTGGCTGAGCTCCAGAGATGCAGTCTGGAGATGGGAGAAAGTTCGAGAAAGTCAACCATCACTGCAGCCCTCCACCAGTCGGGGATTTATGGCAGAGTGGCCCGACGGAAGCCCGCATGGAGTTTGCTAAAAAAAAAAAAAACATCTGAAGGACTCCAAGATAGTGAGAAATAAGATTATCTGATCTGATGAGACCAATATAGAATTAAGGCTAAAAGGTTCTAAGCGGTGTGTGGGAAAAAAACAGGCACTGCTCATCACCTGTCCAATACAGTCCCAACGGTCATGGGACAGGACAACTGGTTGCAATCAAGGGAAAAATGAATGTGGCCACGTACAGGGATATCCTGGACGAAAACCTTTTCCAGAGTGCTCAGGACCTCAGACTGGGCTGAAAGTTCACCTTCCAAGAAGACAATGACCCTAAGCACACAGCTAAAATAACAAAGGAGTGGATTCAGAACAACTCCGTGACTGTTCTTGAATGTCCCAGCCAGAGCCCTGACTTAAACCCAATTGAGCATCTCTGGAGAGACCTGAAAATGGCTGTCCACCAACGTTCACCATCCAACGTGACAGAACTGGAGAGGATCTGCAAGGAGGAATGGCAGAAGATCCCCAAATCCAGGTGTGAAAAAATTGTTGGATCATTCCCAAAAAGACTCATGGCTGTATTAGCTCAAAAGGGTGCTTTTACTAAGTACTAAATACTGATGTTGATATCTTGGCTGGCTTCTTTTGACTTTCCCATGATGTTACACAAAGAATCAGTGGGTTTCAGATGTGCCTTGAAATACAACCACAGATGTGTCTCCAATTAACAGAAGCTTCCAAAGACATGACATCATCATCTGGGTTTCCCCAAATTGTTTAAAGGCATAGTAATCTTACTGTAGCAAAACTTCTGACTTTGAAGAAAGTAATGAAAATTTGCCGAAACAATCCTCTCTCATTATTCTGGCATTTAGCAAACAAAATAATGTTGGTAATCCTGATGAACCTAAAACAGGAAAAGTTTAGTCTAATTTTAAAGTATGTCAGACCATGAGATAAAAAATAAATAAATAAATGCACAGTATATGTTTCAACTGTACTTGATGTACTTGTAGTGCTTACTGAGTTGTTATTGTTATTATTCCATCCATCCATCAATTTTCTGAGCCACTTATCCTCACAAGGGGAGTGCTGGAGCCTATCCCAGCTATCATCAGGGTGTACCCGGGGTACACCCTGAACTGGTTGCCAGCCAATCGCAGGGCACATAGAAACAAACAACCATTCACACTCACATTCATGCCTAATGACAATTTAGAGTCTTCAATTAACCTACCACGCATGGTTTTGGGATGTGGGAGGAAACCGCAGTACCCGGAAAAAACCCACGCAAGCACGGTGAGAACACTCCACACAGGTGAGGCCAAATTTGAACCCTGGTCCTTAGAACTGTGAGCCAGATGTGCTAACCAGTCATGCACCGTGCTGCTGTATTACTATTATTATTATTATTATTATCATTAAAATTATTTTTGATTGTATTCATTCTTGTGATTCGGTGGCGCATGCAGCTAAATAACGTAACTGACATATAATAATAATAATAATAATATAATAATAATAATAATATAATAATAATAATATAATAATAATAATATTATAATAATGTATATATTCAAAGACTATGTACAGTACTTCAGTTATAGGAGGATAGTTGGATAGTAGATGGATGGTTCCAAGCATGAAGTGAAGACTGTAAAATGCTGCCCTCCAGTGTCAGTCGCATGTGATGACACAAATTAAAGTCAAATTGAGAGCTGTTTTAAAGGGACATAGTCTTAGATTTTTTAATTTTTTCTTTTTTTTAATACAAATTTGTGTCTTGGGAGGGCCTGCCATCCAATTAAGTGTGAACTTACACAAACAAGAAGGCTGTCTTTTGTGAGCTACCTATTTTCACAAATGTGACATTCGGCAAAACTCAGAATGGCTCACTCACAGACAGTGAGTGAGTTGTTCTGAATTTCGCCAAATTCCTATGTCACAATTCGCCTCCTTAACATAATAACCACGCCCACAATGAGTTTCTCCATCCATGAATTGCCAATAGTTAAATTAGTCAATGGTGGCTTGTCACAAGTCCTATTCATTTGAAATGTGGACACAGAGGGGTGAACAACTCCTGCCCTGGACGGAGTCTCAGAGTCTCTCGATGTCCCTAATAACACCACAAAAAAAGTGGCTAGATATGTTGCTCATTGGTTTTTCAAAAAACAAATACAGAAATCCCTTCTATTTGTGGGTGATAGGGACCGAGCCCAGCCGAAAATAGCGAAAAACTGCGAGTAATTGACACCCTCCCTGAAAAGTTTTTTTTTAATATACAGTGGGTACAGTAAGTATTCAGACCCCCTTAAATCTTCCACTCTTTGTTATATTGCAGCTATTGGCTAAAACCAATTAAGTTCATGTTTTTCCTCATTAATGTACACACAGGACCCCATATTGACAGAAAAAAACAGAATTGTTGAAATTTCTGCAGATATATTAAAAAAAGACAAACTGAAAAATCACACAGCCATAAGTATTCAGACCCTTTGCTCAGTATTTAGTAGAAGCACTCTTTTGAGCTAATACAGCCATGAGTCTTTTGGGGAATGATCGAACAAGTTTTTTACACTTGGATTTGGGGATCCTCTGCCATTCCTCCTTGCAGATCCTCTCCAGTTCTGTCAGGTTGGATGGTGAACGTTGGTGGACAGCCATTTTCAGGTCTCTCCAGAGATGCTCAATTGGGTTTAAGTCAGGGCTATGGCTGGGCCCTTCAAGAACAGTCACAGAGTTGTTCTGAAGCCACTCCTTTGTTATTTTAGCTGTGTGACAAAGACCCGTCTTGTCGGAAGGTGAACCTTCGGCCCAGTCTGAGGTCCTGAGCACTCTGGAGAAGGTTTTCGTCCAGGATATCCCTGTACTTGGCCGCATTCATCTTTCCTTCGATTGAAACCAGTCGTTCTGTCCCTGCAGCTGAAAAACACCCCCAGAGCATGATGCTGCCACCACAATGCTTCACCGTTGGGACTGTATTGGACAGGTGATGAGCAGTGCTTAGAATTAAGGCCAAATGTTTTATATTGGTCTCACCATCTTGGAGTCCTTCAGATGTTTTTTTAGCAAACTCCATGCAGCCTTTCATGTGTCTTGCACTGAGGAGAGGCTTCCATCGGGCCACTCTGCCATAAAGCAGAGTGGGAGGGTGTCAATTACTGGTGGAGGGCTGCAGTGATGGTTGACTTTCGAGAACTTTCTTCCATCTCCCGACTGCATCTCTGGGGCTCAGCCACAGTGATCTTTGGGTTCTTCTTTACCTCTCTCACAAAGTCTCTTCTCCCCCGATTGCTCAATTTGGCCAGACAGCCAACTCTAGGAAGGGTTCTGGTCGTCCCAAACGTCTTCCATTTAAGCCTTATGGAGGCCCTTCCTCTTCCTTTTAGGAACCTTAAGTGAATCAGAATTTTTTTTTGTAACCTTGGCCAGATCTGTGCCTTGCCACAATTCTGTCTCTGAGCTCTTCAGGCAGTTCCTTTGACCTCATGATTTTCATTTGCTCTGACATGCACGGTGAGGTGTAAAGTCTTATATAGACAGATGTGTGGCTTTCCTAATCAAGTCCAAGCAGTATAATCAAACACAGCTGGACTCCAATGAAGGTGTAGAACCATCTCAAGGATGCTCAGAAGAAATGGACAGCACCCGAGTTAAATATATGAGTGTCACAGCAAAGGGTCTGAATATTTATGACTGTGTGATATTTCAGTTTTTCTTTTTTAATAAATCTGCAAAAATTTCAACAATTCATTTTTTTTCTGTCAATATGTGGCGCTGTGTGTACATTAATCAGGGAAAAATGAACTTAAAATTATTTTAGCAAATGGCTACAATATAACAAAGTGAAAAAATATATATATATATACACACACACACACACAGATATACACACACACTACGGTGACCAACTGGTTAGCACATCTGCCTCACAGTTCTGAGGACCAGGGTTCAAATCCCGACCCCGCCTGTGTGGAGTTTGCCGCCTGTGTGGAGTTTGCATGTTCTCCCCGTGCCTACGTGGGTTTTCTCCGGGCGCTCCGGTTTCCTCCCACATCCCAAAAACATGCATGATTGAGGACTCTAACTTGCCCGTAGGTGTGAATGTGTGTGTGAATGGTTGTTTGTTTCTATGTGCCCTGCGATTGGCTGGCAACCAGTTCAGGGTGTACCCTCCCTCTCCCCCGAAGTTAGCTGGGTTAGGCTCCAGCACGCCCGCAACCCTTGTGAGGATAAAGCGGTACAGAAAATGGATGGATTTTCTATTCAACAGGGCTTTGGCACCATCTTGTAGTGTCTTAGGGCATTTTAGAAAGAGTACAAAAACAGCAAAGCAGCAATTTTTTTTGTGAATAAGGTAATATAACTTCTTCCCAAAAATCTGCAAATGAGTGAATCTGTGAATAGTGAACCTTGAATAGGCGGGGGGGGGCAACACTTGTCGCGAAAGAGGTCATTAAAGTTGCTAGAGTAAAATGCTTACAATTTTAGCATTAGGAGTCTGTCATTGAACATTCTGTTTGTTTGTTTTTTCACATTAATACATGGGTAAACTGTAACAATGGACCAAATAAGACATTGAGAAACTTGGCCACTTAAATTATTGATTGTAAAATGAAACTATGAGTAATAAACAGGAGTTACAGGCCTATATAAACAATCACTATTAAACTTTATTGTGTGTCTTGCTTATTCTGAGCTTGGTATGGCTTAGTGAGGTTAATACTGCTATACTTAATTGGGTTCATTAATAATTCAAAACCAAAACCTCCTATGATCAAATGTATTCAATTTCATATTTTTTTACAGATTTATGCTATTGGCCAGTCCCCACGTGTGTATTTCTTTTTACAACGTATTGATCAAAGTCTTCAAAATGGCTTGCTCTCTTTGAATATGCAACGTTAACTCATTCAGTGCCAGCCCTCCCAGTTAACATGGATATTTGACTTCTAAAGCAGTCAGTGGCACTGAATGTGTTAATGGCTCAACAACAAACATGCCGTTATGTTTTTGTTTGTTTTTTTCTGGGCGGTCCTGAAAAGTGATGTTTGGCAAATTACGTGGATTTCACCCAACATATACTTCAACATTTGCTTTGTTTAAATGAGTGCTGTCTCCACAGGTGATAAGTAAATCCCCATCAATAATTCAGTTGCTCATCCTACAAGACCTCATGGAGTGATTAGGCAGCCCCCTGCGATATTAATTCACTTTTTAATGACAGTCTAATCTACACATACAATAATATTAATGGGTATTAATTTGCCATAATTACATCCAAATTAGTGTGTGGGAAAGTGCTGCGCCCATAGAAATAAACTGGCAGACACATACAGTATATTGATGTAAAATTCTAATTTGACGACTATATATCGGATACTGGAACAATGTTTCCCGATCGGAAATGTCCATAGAATTCATGCATTCCAGTGTCGTACTGTGGCCATCGTAACATTTTTATTAACTGGACAAGTAAAATGTTTCAAAGTAGCATTTGAAAAGAAAACGTAAAGAAAAGGCAATCGATTACACTCATCTTAACTGTCGCACATGAGCCAAAAAAAGTGATGCCAAGCCAAAGAAAAAGCCAAAACAAACCTAGAGATAATCCTTTGATCCTTGCTGAACTGAGGTCTTGCGGTATTTTTCATCTACAACAGGGCTTTGAACTTCAACTGCAACATTTGAGGGGTGTATTTTTCTAGAAAAATTTGGCAAAATTCCAAAATGTACAACTTTAGAGGGTGTTCTATTTTGTCTACTTGCTGAAAGGTCACAGTAAAAGCAAAACACTGGCACAAAGTTAATCATTTACTGTTCACTTACAAAGTACGCTGAGATTTGGAAAAAAATGCACATAATCCAAAGAAAAAGCAAAAACGTCCCCAGAGTTAATCCTTTGAGGCTTTCTGAACTGCAACTTTAGAGATGCATTTTTTCCCAAAGTTTTTGAATAAATTTCTAATTGTACAACATTAGTGCCGTTCTACTTCGTCTACTTGTTGATTGCAAAAAAGCCACACACACAAAAAAAACCAGAACATGCACATACTACCTTTATCCAGCATCTAAAATTTGGAGGTAGCACCTACATCTAATTTCCGGCTGCCAACGGTTCGAAAACATCTGACTCCTTGAAAACTGGTATTATTTGACCAGTGTTGCATCAAGTCAGGTGTAATTTGTAACTATAATTGAGGTATAACGCCACATGGCGGTGCTATATTAGAAACAGTTGGAAGTCACTCTTAAAACCGAAGCGGAGAAGAGCTGCAAAACTCCATCCATCCATCCATTTTCTGTACCGCTTATCCTCACTAGGGTCGCGGGCGTGCTGGAGCCTATCCCAGCTATCTTCGGGTGAGAGGCGGAGTACACCCTCAACTGGTCGCCAGCCAATCGCAAGGCAATTATAAACAAACAACCATTCGCGCTCACATTCACGCCTACGAGCAATTTAGAGTCTTTAATCAACCTACCACGCATGTTTTTGCCATGTGAGAGGAAACCGGAGTACCCGGAGAAAACCCACACAGGCACGGGGAGAACATGCAAACTCCACACAGGCGGGGCTGGGATTTGAACCCCGGTCCTCAGAACTGTGAGGCAGATGTGCTAACCAGTCGTTCACCGTGCCGCGAGCTGCAAAACTCACAAAACGAAAAGGCAAAACACATGCCCAGAGTTAATCATTTGATGCTCGCTGAACTGAGGTCTTATTATTTGGTGATGCCATCAATGACAGCGGTTTGAACGCCAGAGTTTTGTGCGATTTAGAGCCGTATTTTCCCAAAAGGTTTGGTAAGACTCCAAAAAAGGGTTATACGCAACCAACATCCACATTCAGCAAAACAAAACAAAGCACTTCCTTGCGGTTCAGGTCCCATATTAAACGTCTACACTGTCTTTTGTTGTTCACAAGATGTCTTCAAGAGCTACCAAAGATGACCATATCCGATGTCCATTGCATTTGCAAGGTGACATCTAAATCTCCTGCCACAAAAATAGACAAGGTTTTAAGATGTATGGTTTATCTTAGACATGTGACTACGTAGATATGTACCAGTAATGTGTCTATTTGCTTAGGTTCAAAACTTTTATTTTGAATAAAACAAAAGATACTGTGCCCTAAAACTAGTAAATAGTGTGACTGTTGCATGTACTGTATGTAGATAGCCAAAAATAAGCAGCTGCAGTAATCCAAAGTGGCTAACTGCTAATGCTACTTGTGCTAGCAACAGAGAGTGACAGGCTGTACTGACTGCAATTGCATTTTTTTATTTTTTTTATTTTTTGCTTTCCACATAATCACTTGGGTGGTACTTCTTCAAATGAATAAACACAGTGTTGTCCATTTCTGAGGGTGCCGTCATTACTTACACATCGGCTAGTTAATAGCATTTCTTCACGTTGCTTTGGAGACGCCACCACAAAACCGCCGTCAGCTCCGTCACCGAGGTGAGGATGGGTTGCCGCTGACTCAGCAGGCTCCGAGGACGGCTAAGTAGGCGTCTCGATCTCGCTACATGTTAAGATGACGAGCCAGCCAAGGAGGCGCGGTTTCTGGTTACTCCCGCTACTTGCAAACGGAATTGGATCAAGCAAAAGACCTCTCCGATTGGCTGTTGTCACGCACATCCCGTCATGTTAGATCGAGGAAATATGCACACAGCTGATAACCGAGATCGCCGTTATTAGGAATCCCACGCACTTTCCTGGCAGGACACGCCCTGCTCCAATATCACTGGCTCCAGGACACACGCTGCTGCACTACGATTTGCTCGTGTATTTTTGTGTACGTCAATACAAACATTAATTCGCCATGTGGCAAGTAGGGTTGGGCATCGTTTGAATTTGAGCGATTCCGGTCCCGATTCCGGTTCCTCATTTCGATTCCGGTTCCAAACGATTCTCGATTCCGATTCTTTTAGGGGCCTGGGACAAAAAAAGTTTGCATGGTTTAAATAAAGGGTGTCCAAATTATGAACATCCATTTTCTGAGCACCCCGCAGCATAGACTAAAATGAACATTTGACACAAGTTCTTATAAGTATCAATTTCAAAACTATGAACTAAAAGGCAATGTGTCTGGAACAAACCCAACTGACTTAATATCCATTAATTAATGTTTCAGCTAAAAGTTAAATATAGCACTGTTAAAATAGTTATTTGGGACTGTTTTATCAGGTCAAATGGTTTATATGCGCAAGTTTTAACTTGACTTATCGTTTTAAGATTGTAGCCTTTTATTTTGAAGGGTACACACTGGAACTCAGCATTTTAGCATGAAAAGTACCGTCACCCGACATCTGTGATTTTTTTTCATTTATTTTTTTTTTTTAATGAATGGAACCAAATGCTAGCTGCCTCAATGTTGGCGTAGATATATTTTATAGGTGACTTCACGGAAGCTCCGCACGGTGTAGGCTGAGGCTCGGAGCGCGAGGGAGCACGACAGACTTCTGCACATCGTGAAAGCCTCCTTTGCACAATATAATCTTATTCCAAGTCTGTTACTTTGTTAATTTTAACAAAGTAAATATACACTTTTGTTCGCCGCCGCCGGTGGTCACAAGTACGTCTTCATGCAAGTTCTTCTACGTTGGTTTTCACCACTTCTTCTTCGGAGTTGGCAGACTGTAGACATCGAAACTTGGACCCGAAATGTATACATTTGAACGATTCCGATTGGAACCGGAATGTTAGTCCCGGTTCCAATCGGTTCTTGATGCCCAACCTTAGTGGCGAGTAGCACACTCTGAGATTCACTCGCCAAACATTTGGCAAGTGTTAATTTCAGACCCTGGTGATGCCACCACTGAAGGGTACCAGTGATGTGAAATTTTTGCAACTTAGCAGTGGCATACCTGTAGCTCAGTGGTAGCATAGCATATCTGTCCTGGCTGCTCTGTACAATACAGCTAAAGCAGTACTCCCCCAAGTGTATTTTGCTTTTTGATGACATGCTGCCACCACAGAAGGGTAATACTAATGGTAAAGAGGACAAATCTAATATGAATTTCTTGTGACTGAGCCGCAGTATAGCGTTAGCGGAGTGTCTCCATCCTGGCTGCTCAATACAAATAACATTTTACTATTATACAGTGATTAACTTCTTCCTACACTTGGTTGACGGTAAAGCACGTTCACATGGGACTTCAGCTCAGTAAGCACTTGATGGATAATCCTCACAAGTGTGGTTTGCATTTTCTTGGGCTTTTTGTGTATGTTTTTGTTGTGATGGACCCCCAACGCCCCCCCCCCCCCCCCCCCCACACACACACACACACACACCTATGTGTCTCCCCCCCCCACACACACACACACACACACACCTATGTGTCTGACACTTACAGTAAGAATGCTAAAATATTACCTCGAAATTGGAACAGATATTGACTTCAATTATTTACTATGAGAACATATTTGAATGTACATTTGAATGCATTTTGTAATAGTTGGAAAGGTCCAACTTACCTGCGGAGTGGTGACTCTAAAGGACGCCCCCGTGGTGGGAGTGGCTGGCCGCGGCGAGATGTTATTCTGGGCCTGGGCCTGACCCTGAGACTGTGCCTGAGCCTGTGCCTGAGCCTGTGCCTGAGCTTGAGCTTGTGCTAAAGCCTGCTGAGGAACCAACACCAGCTGGCCCAGCTCGGTCCGTACCAGCACCATGCCTGAGGAAGCACGGGGACATTAGAGCAAATTGTAGGGAGGCAGAGACAAGCTAGAGGGTCAGCGGGGGTAAACCAGCAGTCAGTATGCACTCACAACAAAACCAGATCTCATTTTTTAAATAATAAGAAGAAGAAGAATCATCTTTTATTGTCATGAACATGCATGCATGCACATGAAATTTGTTCTCTGCATTTAACCCATCACAGTGAACACATACACATGTTAGTGGAACACACTAACACGCATTTTGGGGTATCAGTGTCTTGCTCAAGGACACCACAGCCGTGAGTCCGGGGGATGTTGGCGGATGGTCCAGTCAGGGTTTTGAACCTAGGTCCCCCACGGTGGCAGGCCATGATCTTAACCATTGGGCCACGGCTGGAGATATCCAAAGATTATGTTGCAAATATGAAATTACTGACATATTATGTGCAGTGATATAGTTTAGGGTATGGTTCAAGTGAATTAAATTTAATTGCAGAGGCCCTATTGTGCTTCATCTAACTTGATAGTCATTTTTTTCTATCATTTAGATGAATTTGATGCAAAATAAGATGAAAAAAATTGCTTTTTTAATACTTTTGTATTACTTTTTAAAATATTTTTATATTTTTTTAAGTTTGACTTATTGTGTATCATTAAGACAGAAACATTTGATTGATAAATTTGGCAAAAAAAATGAAAGGCACACTTTTCTGTATTATTTTTGTTTTTCAGGTTTTTTTTTTTACTTTGTATACCAGTAAGACAGACAAATTCAATACAAGGCAAACCACTTACTAATTTTTAAATAATTCTAGAGCATTTAGTTTTCAATTTGTTGCCTTATTTTGTATCAAATTAGTTCATTTCTTTCAATACTTTAAAAATTTATTTCTAGTTTTTCACTACTTTTTAATACATTTTAGTGTGTTTAGGTTTTCTTATTTATTTCGTATCATTAAGACCGACTAATTCGATCAAAACCTTTTTAGTTTTTTCCTGTACTACGTATCATTGAGACAAGCTAAGTAAATACAAAATAAGGCAAAAAAAACAAGGAAAACTAAATAAACTTCTAAAACATAAAATTTTTATGACAGTTAATTTTTCAGATCGTTAGTTTTTCATATTTTTGACATTTGATACAAAAATAAGGCAAAAAAAAACCTCATGACTTACTATTTTTCACTATTTTAAAAAATGTTTCTGCCTTATTGATAATAAATAAGTAAAGAATTATGGGGGGAGTACAGAACGTTTTTCAGGGCTTTTTTCCTTATTTTGTGTGATTAAAACAGACGAATTGGATACAAAAGAAGGACAAAAACCTCATATGCACTAATTTTCACAATTTTTATTATTTTTAGTTTTTCTTCTTTTGCTGTTTTATTTTGTATCAGTAAAACATTAACCACACAATGTCCACAACAAGGCAAAAAATATATATTTTTAAATATATTTAGTTTTTGTGCCTTTTAAGACAAATTAATTTGATACAAAGCCAAAACAATTAAAGAACTGACTTTTCCAGCACTTTTTTCTTGTAAGTTTTTTTCAGTTTCGCCTTCTTCAGAATCAGAATCATCTTTATTTGCCAAGTATCATTGAGACAGACCAAGTGCAAAATAAACTTAAAAACTGGCGATTTAATCCATACTTAGATCCACAACAAACAACCACTGCTCTAAATCAGTGATTCTCAGCTGGTGATTTCGCCGAGTCATTTTGGATGGATAGCTAACACCTAGTAAAACATTACAGGGGATAACGACATTTGAGGTCTCGAGGTTATGAACAACTCACAATTAACTAGTTTACTGGGCGTCGTAAAAATAGTACATCGTCATTCGACACATGAAGCAAAGCTATGTCGAGAAGGCACGCTCAGTGACTGCTGTACATAATGTTTTTTTCATTGTATTTTCTAATTATGGCCGAGATATACTACGCTGCAATCGAACTGCTCTAAGTGCTAGAGGACTCTGCATCTTTTGCACAATTGTCAAAAAATAAATGAAATAAAATGTACCGGCACTACCAGACAACTAGCATGTCTCAAAAGTGTTCTCTGTCAATTGATTGTCTTTTGTCGTACTAGAGCGGCTCCAACTACCGGAGACAAATTCCTTGTGTGTTTTTTGGACATACTTGGCAAATAAAGATAATTCTGACTCTGATTTAAAATTTTGGGTTATGTCGCTGCCGTAGAAACTGAACTACGTCGTAAACTGAGGACCGCCTGTACAGTGAAATAATAATTGTACATGCCAGGTCTTTTCATTGCGAAAATAACATTATATTGACTGGCATGCGTCAGAAACGCTATTGCTTGGGGTGTAACAGTACATGAATTCGTATTCAGTACACCTTTGTACCATACAGAGTTCTCATACAGTAAGGGACACGACGTGTAAGTGTGTCATGTTCTAGCCACACACCTACTATGTAAACAAACACATTGCCGCTCCACCTCTGGCTCCAGATGTCCTGGCAAGCCAAATGCTTTTCGCGCTACGTCATGCTCATTGGAATATCAGTGCAAATCTATAATAAAAAAAAAATTAAAAAAAACCTAGCACGGTGTTAACCCAACTTCGAGCGACATTTAAACAGCCTCTCACATAACAATTGCCTGGTGTCTGTCCTGTATTATATTGTTGATGTTTGTTTTTATATATATAATTATAACATATATAATACAGTGATTGCACTTGTCTGCAACTCTGCATCCTTCATTTTATAACAACAAGACAAACTATTGATGTTGCACTTTCCTAAAAACAAGAGATCAGTGCCAAGATATAGGGGAAATTTTGTGGCCTAATTTTACCCATTTTTGATGATGAATTTTACTATACAATGATCCCCCGTTCATGGTGGGATACTTTCCAGACCCACTTGTAATGCATAGGTGAAAATCCGCTACACAGAGAGACCATACAAAAACATCTATTTTATAAAATGTATAAATTTACCATTCCCACATGCTTTAAACCCTTTTAAACTTATTAAAACACATTTCAAAAAAATGTAAACTTATTTAAACACACACACACAAATTGCATAAAATGTATTGAAAATCCTGTACGTATTGTAGACACTACAATACGTTAGATACAGTACAGTATATGCCTTTAAGAGGCGGTGCCTGGTGGGGGTAGCGTCTGACATCGGCAAGTCTGTGCATGAGTGTCTGCACGTTAGCTGTGGCTGTGTGAGCGCGCTTATTGTGTTTAAGATGTTTCACTGTCCTTCCAGGGTTCACTAAACTACTGAAAAGTGCATTGGCATTGGCTCTCCTTCCCCATATGCGAGAGCATTGCTGTCAGTAACTGTAAAAACACGTTTAAAAAAAAGAAATCTCTATAAACCGCTGATTTCCGCGGGAGACAGATATGTGCCGCAAAAAAACAGAACAGTCCTGAGAACTGTCTGTGTAGCCATCACATTTGCACAGACTCCCATTAAAATGTGAATCTGTTAGTGTTGGAAGGGTCGCGGCAATTCTCGAAAAAAGTAAAACCCAGTCATCCATCCATCCATTTTCTGAGCCACTTCTCCTCAATAGGGTCGCGGGCGTGCTGGAGCCTATCCCAGCTGTCATCGGGCAGGAGGCGGGGTACACCCTGAACTGGTTGCCAGCCAATCGCAGGGCACATCAAAACAAACAACCATTCGCACTCAGAGTCATGCCTACGGGCAATTTAGAGTCTCCAATTAATGCATGTTTTTGGGATGTGGGAGGAAACCGGAGTGCCCAGAGAAAACCCACGCAGGCACGGGGAGAACATGCAAACTCCACACAGGCGGGGCCAGGGATTGAACCCGGGTCCTCAGAACTGGGAGGCTGACGCTCTAACCAGTCGGCCACCGTGCCGCCTAAAACCCAGTCATGCATACGTGAATTTTTATGGATCAGTGAAGATGTTGTTCACAGGGAGTTTGAGAGAGTCCAGAGAACTGTCGTGTGTTCGCACCACATTTGCACAGGTTCCCGCAGAAACATAACCCCCATTGGTCTTTGAAGGGTCATGGGGGAATCTTCAAAACAGTAAAATCTTCATACAGTGTGTGTGTGTGTGTGTGTGTGTGTGTGTGTGTGTGTGTGTGTGTGTATATATATATATATATATATATATATATATATATATATATATATATATATATATATATATGTGTGTGTGTGTGTGTGTTTTTATATGACAGTGCAGGCAGACAGGCAGTGTTCACAGGGTAGTGTGAAACAGTCCCGAGAACTGTCTGTGTTTCCACCACATTTGCAAAGGTTCCCACATAATTGTGCACCTGTTGGTCTTTGAAGTATCATGGGAAATCTTAAAACAATGAAAGTATAAAACAGCATCAGAATGATAATACAGTGCATACTAAACATAAGGAACAGAAGTCATACAGAAGTCAGAGGGTGGCTGCACTTGCAAAAACAAGTACCAGCAATGTAGCACATAAAAATACACCTTCCCTTTTCTCTGAAATATTGATGGATTAATCATCCATTTATTCATGTCCGACAGGCTATTAATACGTCTTGAAAAGATTTTTAATTCATAATTTGATATTGAAAGTTATTATGAGAATACTTTTGGTCAAAATTGACTCGGAACATATGTGTACTTGGAAAATTAACAGCATGTAAGGTACAGTAATGAAGAATTTGTACTTTGTTACTTATCACCACTGCAGGAATGTAGTGTCTATCACCAATGCTGTGACATTGAAGAAAAGGGGCTGTGTCAAGCACCTGGATGTGCCTTACCAGACGGGATGGTGAACCCAGGGGGCAGCTGGATGGTGGTCTGCTGCTGGGGGGGTCTGACAATCAGCTGCGGCGCTACGATCCTTTGAGGCGTGGCCAGACCGGGCCGGGTCGGGGTCAGCGTGGTTGGCGAGGCTGCGGCTGGAGCAGCAAGGATGGCAGGGGTGGCGGGGATGGAGGTGATGGGCCGGACCGTGCTTATAGTACTGGTCACAGATATGGTCTGACCACCAACACTGCCTGTTGTCACTGAGGCGGCTGCTATGGTAGTGGTGGTGGTGGTGGTCATAGTAGCGGTGGTGGTTAAAGGTTGAGTTACTGTGTTGGTGGTAGTGGTGGTGGTGGGTGTTGTTGTCACGGCATTGGAGCTAACAATGTTTATGACAGAGCTCGTGGTGACAATTTTGGACTGACATCCGCTGGGAGCCCCTGCAGGCTCCGGGGCGACTTTAGTGTGGTTCTCCTGTGCAGGTGGCGAGGAGGAGGAGGATGGGGGCGAGGTGACAGGAGATGTCTGAGCACCCTGCTGGGCCAACGCCGACACGCTGGTCCCGTTCTGGGCGATGCTGGCCACGATGTGACTGGGAAGTCTGTGCAAGGCGATGGTGGGGGTGCCCCGGTCCAAGGCAATGGCCGACTGACCCGCAGGCAGGCTGGCTTTGGCGAGGGTGAACGTCGACGTGTTGATGGCTGCGGTGTTCGCCAGCCGGGGGTCCGCGGGGCTGCCGCCGGCGTCGTCTTCCCCCGCCACGGGGCTGCTGCCGCTGCTGTCCCCTCGGGTGGTAACGGCAGCGGCACCGTTCAAACTCTTAATCCGAGCCGAGGCGCTCCGTCGCGGAGTGGCGAGGCGTCGTTTCGAAGCGTCCGCGTATGGCTCACCTGAGTCCGGAGAAGCATTCATGGGGCGGCCGGAGGTGGCGGCGGTGCTGATGCTGCTGGCCGGCGGGGAAGTTGACACGCCGGACACGGGCAGTGTTGTGATGGATGCTCCATGTGATTGAGAGTCGCTATTGCTGGCAGCGGCGACGGCGTCGGAGGGCTCACAGGAGGAAGGGGTGCAGCCCTGGGAAAGCGATGTGACAGTTTTATCCGCGCTAACGTCCGTGCAGTTTAATTCCTGGCGCATGTCGGGTTTATTACGGCGCCCTTGTTGTTGTTGATCCAGTGTTGTGGAGCCCGCCGGAGCTGGTAACGTTTTCCCCAAGTGATGGTTAGCGGGGGCAACTGAGCCAGCACCTCGGCTCTCTTCGATTTTGCCCGCCGAATTGTTCTGGCCGGCCAGCTGAGACTCCAGCGAGCCCACCAAGTCGCTTACAGCCTTCTCATCCACCTCGGAAAAGAACATATCTTCCAGGGGGTCGGAGGCGCCCGCCATCTCTGATTTCCAATTGCTGTCTTTTTATTTTTATTGTGCGCATGCGTGTTACCAGGCATTGTGGGAATGAGTCTGACGTCATTGGACTTTTTTTTTTTTTGGGAAGCGAAGTGGTTGTATTTCTTGTTCTTTTTCAGTTCTTAATTATTGATACAGTCGAACGATACACATAATCATGTACATGATGTTTTCACTCGCCAATAGTTTGTTGTAATATTCGAAAAAATATATTGTACCGAATGTTATATTTCGTCACAAGCTCGCAGAAACTATGGGGGCAAGGCGAAGCGATCCCGTGCAATCTCGCGATAAAACAAGAATGGAAGCAGCTTGAATCTTTCTGTCTTATTTTTGTTTTCTCCTCTTTTTAATGTTCGTGAAATCCAACCGACGTTATCATTGATGTTTTGAAATAATTACATATTGAAAAAAAAGAGGAAGTGGTGGGTGCAATTTCAGAACCCACACAAACCTTTCCTCCCATAATCCTTTGCGGTGGGTGAAAATAACCAATACGGCCATGTCGTGTCGTAGATTTCAATTTGGGCACGGACGAGAGAAACTCACTTCCTAACTTATTTTCTCCGGCTAAATTCTCTTTAATTTGCAGCTCTGAGCTTCGTAATTTCGACGCCTCTTTTGAGAGAGAAGCATTTACAAGTCAAACTCGTGCGTTAGTGGTTGAACAGAGTTAAAAATGAGCGGAGGAGGAACACCGTATATCGGCAGCAAAATTAGCCTCATCTCCAAGGCCGAGATTCGCTATGAAGGAATTTTATACACCATTGACACTGAAAACTCCACCGTAGCCCTCGCTAAAGGTAAGCCCAGTCACAGAGAGGGTGCAATGTATTTGTGAAAGTCACCTAAACAGTGTATTTTGTCGACTTTTGTGAGGAACGATGACAGCGTTTTTCTCGCACTTAGCCAGCTAGCTCACGAGCTAACGTGTGCCCTTTGTTTATGTTGTGTTTGCGCTAGTTTGTGTGTACGTCTAAGTTAAAAAAATTAATAATAATATCACTTCAACTTTAAATGTAGTATCTTTGGTCTCCTGAAACACTTCGGAAGTAATTAAACGCGAAACAATGTAGGCTGTGTATTAATGCTGCATAACTGTTGAGCTTTCCCATTCTTTATGATGTCATGTGTCATATTCCTACTCCAAATGGCAACCAGTGGTATATGACGGATCATGCTCTATTTCTCCCAACAGTTCGCTCTTTTGGAACCGAAGACAGGCCCACTGAAAGGCCCGTTCCACCTCGTGATGAGGTGTTTGAGTACATAATCTTTCGGGGGAGCGATATCAAGGACTTGACCGTATGTGAGCCTCCTAAGGCAACCAGCAGCCTGCCCCAGGACCCGGCCATCGTTCAGGTGAGCCATTTTGACGGCATTCTTCTATGCATTTATTGAAAAAACACATGCGGTAGCAATCAAGTTGATGACTGTAGACATCGATGCCACAGCTTGTTTTTTGGAGGTGTGATGAAATCTCCAGACTTAGTCATCTCGCACAAGTAACTCAGTGCTTTGTGCCACATTAAGTCTCTGTAAAACTTGCTCAAATAGTGCCCCCTCATCTAAAAAATTTTTTGTCTTTCAAATAAACACCAGGTGATTCAACTTTAACTAAGAAGTGCTACACATTAATTAAAGGCCACATTTTTTTCCCTCCTCAGGGAGGGAGATTAAAATAAAATGTTGCTGCTAGGTGTTTGGAATTACCTTCAGCGTCTCAAATATCCATCCATCCATCCATCCATTTTCTGAGCCGCTTCTCCTCACTAGGGTCGCGGGCGCGCTGGAGCCTATCCCAGCTGTCATCGGGCAGGAGGCGGAGTACACCCTGAACTGGTTGCCAGCCAATCGCAGGGCACATCAAAACAAACAACCATTCGCACTCACAGTCATGCCTACGGGCAATTTAGAGTCTCCAATTAATGCATGTTTTTGGGATGTGGGAGGAAACCGGAGTGCCCGGAGAAAACCCACGCAGGCACGGGGAGAACATGCAAACTCCACACAGGCGGGGCCGGGGCTAGAACCCGGGTCCTCAGAACTGTGAGGCTGACGCTCTAACCAGTCATCCACCGTACCGCCGCGTCTCAAATAGTCATATAAAATAATAATTACCAAGTGAGTCATCAACTTCAACAAATAAGCACCACATCTCAAATAAATACCGCACAAATAACATTTGTTGTCACTAGGTGGTTGTGCTTACCTTGATTGTAACTCAAATAGAGCCCTCCTTTCTAATAGCTGCGGTACTTAAGAATTCCGTTAGATGGTCTTTCTACCATAACCATTTAGAGACACCTTAAATAAAGGTATTTTTTTTTCTGGGAATAAAATCACTTGTATCAAGGTATTTGTAATTACCTTTACTATGACTAATTGATGCAGTACTTTGGTTAATCGTCAGTCAGGTGCTCTATCCACCTTAAAGAAATAGACCTACACCTCAATTAAAGGTCCCATTTTCCCTCAAGGGATTTAAAAATAATAATAATAATAATTTGTTGACACTAGCTGGATGTAATGAGCTCTTTGCACATAATCTCCTGTGTTATCAAAATACGTCTGTCTTTTCCGGCTAGTAAAAATAGCATTATTCTACACGCCATGTTTCAGGGTTGGCACTGGGTCGTGAATCCTCTTAGCCAATGTAGCTAAACAGTAGGGCTGCACGGTATTTTGTTTGAGCATCGTCATTGCAATGTAAATGTGTGCAGTCGTCACATCGCAGGGTCTGCTGCGATGTTTGTGTACTGTAATATAATCAATAAATCAACTTTTATTAACACTCAGACTTCATAAAAAAACAACTGTGAATCAACTGTAATATTACAAGTGACCAACAGAGGGACCTGTTGAGACACGCTCAAGAGATTATTATACACCTGCTGCATTTCCAAGTTCACGCTTCAGAATGAAACTAGGCAGACGTGGCAGCTGCGTGAGGTGTGTTCAGGGACACTGTTTGTTCTTTTTAATATAGTACATAATTGTAAAAATTGATTACTAGGAAAACTTATTTGTATCAGTATGCTTTAGTTAAAACACTGTACGATCACGCTGTGATAATATGGAATTTATTTTGTTTTGTAATATAAGTATAAATTATTTTAATATAGTCAGCCAAGGCTGCGAGGAATGCAAAGTTATCAATGTCCTTTCACCATCGTTCCTGTCATACAGTGTTGCATGTTTTTGGTTGCACATTATGGACAAAACATTTGTTTTTCCTCATGTTTTTGACATTTTAGAGATAAAGTTGCTGCTTATGTGGACCGAATGGGTGGCAACAATGGGGAAATGAAATGCCAGTATTTTGAGGGTAATAGCCCATCAGCAACATATAAAAAAAAATGTATATTAAATAGTTTGATTTTGGACTGCTGAACTCAGTTCAAAAATTTGACTTATATACTACATACATGCAAATCAGTCACCTTTCGGCGAAATTCACAGTTTTGAACTCAAAATAGGCCATTTATGTGAATCGTATAGCGCCGATGAGTTTTTCCCTGGGGGGCGGTCGTCATCTCAAAATAAGTCACAGGAGTTGAGGAGACCAGAAAAGACACTTCCGCCGCTTCTGCTGCTAAGAAGTAAAGGTGCTTTTACTCTGTTACAATGATCTAAATGCAGCTCGCTACTTGCATCAATTATTGCTTATTTATCAACTATTTCATGCGCGAGACTTCGACTTCCGCATTGGGAACTGTTAACAATTTAAGCGCTAGTGGCGTTTGTCTCGTTCACCAATCAAGCGACACAAGAAAGTCACATGACCTCAGACGTCTTCTATTGGGCTTCCCGGGCATAGGTATTAAAACTAGATAAGCCAATCCAGCTGATTGTTGTGCCTACGTGGCGGCCATTTTGGGAAGGTCGTCGTTACCGTGAAGGCAACGGCGTGCTACTCTTGTTTACATTAGACGAACAAAAACAACAGTTTTCATGTATTGTAGTATTTGTCTGGCACGGTCTGTCCAAATGTGGATATTTATATAGCTTGAGAAAACACTGTGCAGTAAATTGCAAATGTATTTATTTTATTTTTTGGGTGCTATTTATGCAGTACTTGAGTAATTATTTCACTGTGTACTTTTTACTCTTAGTCAAGTAATTTTTTGGAGGACTACTTTTTAGTTTTACTTGAGCCACATTGGCAAGTAACAGGATTCTTACGAGACTACAATGTTTGGCTACTCTACCCACCCCTGGAGCGGACAGCCTCTTGCTATTCTTACGTTTAAGCAAAATTTTTGCTCATCAGATCAGCCAGTGTCGTATTAGTTGCACTGGTCTTTTTTATTTTCGCGTTGAGGGGCTACGGGTCGTGGTCCTTGCGGAACCGCGAAGCACACGTAACATCGGTGACGAGCTGATCCGCAAGTCCATCTTGTAATAATTGGGAAACGCGCCTACAATTATCTAATTAGTTTACGGATGTTAATGTTAACTGTATTAACCGACAGAGCGATGTTAGGGATTATGTCACAAATTGTCGGTGCACTATTTGCATATCTGTTGTTGACCAATGCTGGCCACTCATGCCAGAGTAGCATCTGCTCCATTTGCACACTGACTGAGGAGTATCTGCAACATTTGCACAATCTATCTGCAACATTTGCACAATCAACATTGTCCCAGACTATCGTACTACTCGCTTGAAGTCTCTGCGCCCTTTGCACAATGGACTATTGCAATATTAGTAATTTGAACTGCTCTAAGTGCTAGAGGACTCTGCATCTTTTTGCGCAATTGTAAAAAAAAAAAAAACAATAATAATAATGTACCGGCATTACCAGATAACTAGCAACCCTTTATTGCTCAGTGACTGTCTTTCTCAATGTCTTTATGTCTCAAAAGTGTTCTCTGTGAATTGACTGTCTGTTGTCGTACTAGAGCGGCTCCAATTACCGGAGACAAATTCCTTGTCTGTTTTTTGGACATACTTGGCAAATAAAGATGATTCTGATTCTGACAACACAGAATGAACTAGCTTCAAATTCAGAAATGGTCAATAAAAACAGAAAAATATTTTGCTTAATATTTTCCTGGAGGATGCATTTGGGATTAGCCTTTGTTAGTTGTTAATAGTGAAAAATAAAGTGAAACATAATGATTTTAGTCAAATTATTTTCCAGAATGAGAGTGCTTAAAGAGGAGGATGCTATTCATGGGGCACAGCTTGAAGCAAGCATCAGGTGCAGGTGGAGATGGGCCTGGCTCAAGTTGGAGGCCAGAACAAAAATGAGCCAAATTTAATTTTAATCTTAAATTTATAATCAACATGTACTTGAGCGGTGTAAATAAATGTTTTTCTACGTGAAGAAATTTTGTTTATTTTGTCTCTTTTGTACTCTTCCAGATTGCTTAATTTATGTTGAAATAAAAGAAATTCTCTGCGGGGACCTGGGGGATCCCCCCCCCCCCCCCCCAAATGTTTTTTTTTTTGGTCACCTTTTTCATGCCTTTGGTGTTTGCATGTCTGAAACTATGAACTGAACTGGTTCATTTTTGTAATGATGAACTGAACTTTGAACTAGCTAATGTAAAAAATGAATTTTCCCAACACTGATCCTGTATTATTTCACATCACAATATATATCACAGGTTTTAGAAAAATCGCAATAATTTTTTCCAATTATCTGCAGCCTGACTAAACAGTATAAAAATGTGATTAGGCACAACAGCACGTGTGCTAATGTGGCTAAACCTTTAGCCACACTTTAGCAAGTCCTCATCACTGGGAAGCCAATAAGCCTGAATGATGTGGGCCCAATAAAAACGACCTAGTCATCCATCAGGAGTAGGGCTGAACGATATGCAAAAATACTCTTTAAGGCTTGAAAAAGTATTTTTTTTTTCTTTGAGGAGCAGTTTTGCTAATCATTTGTTCATTTGAGGAGCAACTTGTTACCGTATTTTCACGACCACAAGGCGCACTTAAGTCTTAGATTTTCTCCCAAATGGAAGGGGCGCCTTATAATGTGGCGCGCCTTGTGTGCACCGAGTTCCAAAATCTGTAAATGTTGATGTGTGACTTTAATGAGCACTCCGCTTGACTGACTGGGAGCATTTCCTGCCGACACGCTGCTTATATAGAGGAAGGTGGACGTGACTGAGGACAGCATGCGGATGTAAATGGGAAAGGGTGCATGTGACAGAGGACGTTAAAGACACGCCCCCAGTAGGTATATAGTTCTGGTATGTGGATCAGTTTGGCGAAGGACCCCTGAAAATGGCACCTACGAAGAGACACTCTTACGAAGCGCAGTTTAAAGATCAACAAATCCATGGTTCGCAAGTGGAGGGAGCAGGAAAACCAGCTTCGCCAAGTGCAACTAAGACTGAGATGCAATGCCGGGCGAGTTACGCCATCATATGTGAATGGATTGTGGATGCCTGGGCTAAGGTGTCTGCTTTGACTGTTGTCCGAGCTTTCGCGAAAGCCGGCATCAATGTTGAACAGCCCCCCGGCAACGAGACTGACTCTGACAATGATGAGAGGGAACCCGGCGTGTTTGTTGGAGAACTTGCCCAGCTGTTCATTTCGGATACAGAAGATGACACAGGAGCCGCTGAGGCAGTTCTACACAGCGGTCATCGAATCAGTCTGTGTTCTTCCATCACAGTCTGGTTTGCTGCTGCTACAAAAAAGGACAAACTCCGACTGCAACGGACAATCAAAACTGCTGAAAGGATTGTCGGTACCCCCCTACCAACCCTTGAGGACTTGCACGCTGCCAGAACTAAGACAAGGGCGTGCAAAATCCTCTCAGACCCTCCACATCCCGGTCACCGGCTCTTCCAGCTCCTTCCCTCAGGTAGGCGCTACCGATCAATGCAAACTAGAACTAACAGACATTCCAACAGCTTCTTCCCTCTTGCAATCAACTTCTTAAACACCTAATCTACAATTCCATTACAACATGCTGCCAATTTTTTTACTTGTTGTCACATTTCTGTGGGGCCAATTATACATTACTCGTGCACTCACTGTAGTAGTCTCGCCACGCTGCACTATTTGCATATCTGTTGTTGACCAATACTGGCCACTCATGCTAGAGTAACATCTGCTCCATTTGCACACTGATTGAGGAGTATCTGCAACATTTGCACAATCAACATTGTCCCAGATTATCGCACTACTCGCTTGAAGTCTCTGCGCCCTTTGCACAATGGTCATTGCACCGGACTATTGCAATATTAGTCATTCGAACTGCTCTAAGTGCTAGAGGACTCTGCATCTTTTTGCACAATTGTCAAAAAAAAAAAGAAAAAAAATGTACCGGAATTACCAGATAACTAGCAACCCTTTATTGGTCAGTGACTGTTTTTCTCAATGTCTTTATGTCTCAAAAGTGTTCTCGGTCAATTGACTGACTGTTGTCGTACTAGAGCAGCTCCAACTACCGGAGACAAATTCCGTGTTTTTTGGACATACTTGGCAAATAAAGATGATTCTGATGAGGACTTTGATGGATTTGTGGATGAGGATTGATCAAAAAATAACGTGAGTACATTGTTAAATACTTCAAATAAAGTACAACCGTTTTTCTCCCGCTGCCTTTTTAAAAGCATTGTTTTAGCGTGCATGCATGCTACTGTATATTTTAAGCTAGCGTATGTTTTACTATGCCTGCGCCCAATAATATGGTGCACCTTATGTATGTGTTAAATACAGAAATAGACCCCGTAACTGAGACTGCGCCTTTTAATATGGTGCGCCCTATGGTCGTGAAAATATGGTAATTTTGAGGAGCAATTTTTTTGCCGGTTAATCGCACGGACCCGAAACAAGGGTTTTATTAAATAATGAATATACATATCCAGACCCTTTCTAAAAAATGTGAATATCATGGAAAATTGTATTTATATAATTCCATTCAAAAGTTTAACTTTCATAAATTATTGATTCCTTTTATTGATTCAATTTAAACAATTTCAATTGTTTATTTTTACATAATTTGGGCTTCCAGCTCATAAAACCCACGAAATCAGGAATTCAAAAAATTAGAATACTGTGGGGGGGAAATCATTTCCTTCAGTTTTTGTAGAGGAAAAAAACATAAATTGGAGTCACATTAAATCAATCAAAATATGGTACTTTCAAAACGATACGTTAATCTTCAATACTTGGTTGGGAATCCCTTTGCTTTAATCACTACCTTGATGCGCCATGGCATTGAGGCAATCAGCCTGTGGCATTGCCTGGGAGTTATGGAAGCCCATATTTCCTTGATGCTTGCTGTCAGTTCTTCACTGTTTTTGGGTCTGGTACCCCTCATTTTCCTCTTGATAATACCCCCATAGATTCTCAATGGGGTTTAGATCTGGCGAGTTGGCTGGCCAATAAAGCACTGTGATGGCATGGACATCAAAGGTGCTTCTGGCGGTATGGGCAGTGGCCAGGTCCTGCTGGAAGAATATATCTGCATCTCTATACAGATCCTCAGCAGAAGGAATCATGAAGTCCTCTAAAACATTATGGTAGACCTTGGATTTAAGAAAGCAGAGTTTGCCAACACCTGCACTGGACATTGCACCCCAAATCATGACTGACTGTGGCTATTTCACACTGGACCTCAAGCAGCTTTAGTTGTTTTTCACCAGTCTTCCACCAAACCCTTGGGCCTTTATTCCTGGATGAAAGGCACACTTTACTTTCATCGGAAAAGAGGACCTCGGACCACTGGCCAACTGGCCGCTCATTCTTCTCCTTGGCCCAGTTGAGACGCTTCCTACTTTGGCTCAGGCTCAGAAGTGACTTGACCCAAGGAACCTGACAGTAGACCATCTCCCGGATGCGTCTGAATGTGGTGGTTTTTGAAGCTGTGATTCCTGCCTCATTCCACTCTGTATGGATCTCTGCTAAATTCTTGAATCTTCTGTTTGATAATCTGCTGAAGCCCATCATCTCTTTTGGTGGTGCATCATCTCCTGCCACATTTTGTCCTTCCACTTTCCATTGATATCCTTGGAAACAGCACTCTGAACAGAAATCCTCTTTAGCTGTGAACATTTGTGGCTTACCCATCCAATGGAGGGTATCAACGATGGTCTTCTGGCCAGTTGTCAAGTCTGCAGCCTTCCCCATATTGAACCCACCTGAGACAGCGGAACCAAACTGAAGCAATTTAATGACACCTGGGGAGACCTGTGCAGGTGCTTTGAGTTTAGTCGATGATTAGTGTGTGACGCTCAGTTTAAAACATTTATGGCCTGCAAAATGTGGGCTGATTTCTTCGGAGTATTCTAATTTTTGGAATTCCTGATTTCATGGGTTTTATGGGCTGGAATCCCAAATTATGGAAAAATAAAAACTTGAAATTGTTTAAATTGTGTGCCTTGAATCTATAATTTATGAAAATGTAACGTTTTGAATGGAATAATGGAAATAAACGTTTCAATGATATTGAAATTTTTTGGAAAAATCTTTGTGTAACAGGTGTTGAGTGTAGCGCTGCAACTAAGGAATAGTTTAGTCTTCGAGTATCCTACTGGAAATTCAATCGATTATTTGTATAAACTATTTTTGCTTGGTTAATGAGCAATTATGACTACTAAAGAAAAGTAAGACCTTTCACTTATTAACGTAGGCCTATTTGGTTTCCCTTTTGATATAATCAAGTTTTTATTTCTTAAATTAACATTGTGCATAAAAGATAAGGCATTAGCCAGCCAGCTATTTTCCGTACCACTTAATCTCACTAGGGTCACGGGCGTGCTGGAGCCGATCCCAGCTCTGACTCTGGGCGAGAGGCGGGTACACCCTGAACTGGCCGCCAGCCAATCGCAGGGCACATATAGATGAACAACCATTCACACTCACATTCACACCTATGGGTAATTTGGAGTCTTCACTTAACCTACCATGTGTTTTTTGGGGGGGGGGGACTTGAATACCTGTACCACGCAGGCACGGGGGGAACATGCAAACTCCACACGGGAGGCCGGATTTGAAATCACGGAGGCATATGTACTAACCAGTCAACCAACATGCCACCAGTTAAGGCATTTATTAAAAAAAAAAAAAAAAACTTTGTGCATCTTCACTAAAGCAGCTAGCATTTTAGCATTTTGTGACATATTAATACATTGTTCATGGGTTGGGCATCATTTGAATTTGAACAATCCCGATTCCGGTTCCTCATTTCGATTGCGGTTACAAACAATTCTCGATTCCGATTCTTTTAGGGGGCTCGGTCAAAAAAGTTTGCATGGTTTAAATAAAGGGTGTCCAAATTATGAACACCAATTTTCTTAGCAGCCGGCAGCATAGAGTAAAATGAACATTTGACTCGGGGTTCTT